>NC_041400.2:188134621-188434621 GCF_900747795.2 Erpetoichthys calabaricus
CCCCGGAGGACCTCAAAAAAGCGACCTCAATTGGGTGCAGCGAATAAAGGCGCGCGTAAATAAAGATCTGCACCTTTGTTGCTCTTCACATATTGCAGAGCCATTTGAACAAAATTATCTACGAACGCCTTTATTTGCCGCGCTCAGTTGAGGTCGCCTTTTTGTGCGCGCCCTTATTGAATAGAGCCGTACAAGACAGTATTACTGTCACAGAAAATTAAAGACACACAATTCACGGCGGCAGCCCATGAAGAACGGTCAGCTCAGCAAGTAAACATCAACAAAAGAAAGGCTGAAAGAAAGAAAAATACGACCAACAGAAAGAATGAGGTCAAAGTCCCTTGCCATTTAATATAGACTGTTCCTACCAATGTTTATGCACTACTGTTCTAGCGGCCATTATTTGTAACGGACTAAATGACTAGTACTGTTAATAATTACACACATGGGGGTGACACGGTGGCGGAGCGGTAGCACTGTTGTCTCGCAGGGAGTCACGTCACTGGTATTCCCTGCTTGGATTCCACACTGTGCTCCAGTTTCCTTCCAAAGATATACAGATTTGGGGATTTGGTGCCGCTAAAATGACGCTAGTGTGTATGTGTGTGCTTGTATTCACCTTGCGATGAGCTGATGCCCTGTCCAGGGATTGTTTCTCACTCGTGCCCAATGCTTGCTGGAATGGACACATCCCTGGATTTAATCATTAAACCTCCTTTTCAGAGATATTGTGGTAAGGTGTCCTCGGAATTTAATGGGTGTTCCAGGCAATTCACAACACAGCAAAGCCGAACCTGTTCTCACCGTGATGATATCTCACACTGCCACCTGGTGGATTCCTCCAGATTTACATAAAGTACGCACGCAGGTATAAACAGTACAATGCTTGCGTAGCAGGAGTGTCTTCTGCAGCAGGGTTGGTGTTAGGCAAGTGATTAGCAGTGCCTGATCTTCACCTGACATAGTGCTTGGAGTTCTGCCCAGAGAGTTCAATTTTTGTCTTATCAGACCAGAGAAACATTTCCCTGATATTCTCGGGCTCTTTAAAACGATCATACGCCTTTCAGTCAAGAGTGGCTTCCATCTTGACGCTCTGTCATAAGCGCCTGACTGATGGAGTGCTGCTGCTGAGATGCTCATCTTTCTCAGCCAAAGACCTCTGAAGCTCTCTTAGAGTGACCAGGGCAGTTCTTTCCCGATTACTCAGATCGGCCAGATGGCCAACTCTAGAAAGAGTCCTGGTGGTTCCACACGTCTTCACTTTCACAATAATTGAGGGAACCTGGGAAAACTTAAAATTTTAGAAATGGCTTCATACTCTTGCCCTGATCCTTGCCTCACCACCATTTGATCATGGAGGTCTACAAAGAGTCTCCTTGGTCTTCATGGCCCGACACGCAGTGTAAACTGTGGGACTTTACATACAGAGGTAGACGTGTACCTCTCTGAACGACGTCCAGTCAATTCAGTTTGTCACATTTGGGCTCCAATCAAACTCTACATGCATCCCCAAGAACGATACAAGCAAAAGGCTGGACCTGGCCATAATTCGGGGTGCCACGGCAAGGGGTCTAAACGCTTAAATAAATGAGAGATTTCAGTTTTTGACTCTTAATAAATTTGCAAACCTTCCTGACGTTTTCTAACGTTGCCATTATGAATTACTGAGTGGAGCTGGATGGTCAAAAATGGCAAATGTATCCATTTGAAAGAAAATCGACAACACAATGAAGTGTGCAGAAAGTGAAGAGGTCTCGATATTTGATGAATCCACGGTAGATTTTCCGGTTCCTGACGTTTGGCTTCTTTTTCTTACTTTAATTCTTGGATTTAAGATTTTTGGATTTGATAAATGATAGGCTTGATAATTAGTTATCACTTCTGACTAGTTTACCGTTTTTTCTCCTGCTCACTTCCGTTCTTTCTGTTTGCCTTTCCTAGTACGAGACACAACATAATGCATATGTGTGACAATACTGTCACTATGAAGAAACGAAAAAAGGTATTCACCCGGGTGGCTTCATTTGACCAAGGCTGTTCATCAAGCCTAAAATAACATCAAGTTGAGGTTTGAAAGTCCTCCTGTCTACCACACTACTTGGTCACTTACTGTATTCCATGTGTCTGTGGTTCCCTTGGTGAAACAAAACTTCCTAATGTTTGTGTGAAATTTACCCTTCACAAGTTTCCAACTGTGTCCCCGTGTTCTTGCTGAACTCATTTTAAAGTCACCGTCTCGATCCACTGGACTAATTCACTTCATAGTTTTAAACACTTCAGTCAGGTCTCCTCTTCATCTCCTGTAAAGGCTCAGCTCTTTTAATCTTTCCTCATAACTCATCCCCTGTAGCCCCTGAATCAGCCTAGTCGCTCTTCTCTGGACCTTCTCTAGTGCTGCTATGTCCTTTTTGTAGCCTGGAGACCAAAACTGCACCCAGGACTCCAGATGAGGCCTCACCAGTGTGTTATAAAGCTTGAGCAGAACCTCCTGTGACTTGTACTCTACACATAAAGGCGCTATATAACCTGACATTCTGTTAGCCTTCTTAATGGCTTCTGAACACTGTCTGGCAGTCGATAGTTCAGAGTCCACTATGACTCCTAAGTCCTTCTTGATGAACTCATTTTAAAGTCACCATCTCGATCCACTGGACTATTTCCCTTCATAACTTTAAACACTTCAGTCAGGTCTCCTCTTCATCTCCTTAAAAGGTTCGGCTCTTTTAATCTTTCCTCATAACTCATCCCTTATAGGCCCTAAATCAGCCTCATCGCTCTTCTATGGACCTTCTCTAGCGCTGCTATGTCCTTTTTGCACCATGGAGACCAAAACTGCACCCAGTACTCCAGATGAGGCCTCACCAGTGTGTTATAAAGCTTGAGCAGAACCTCCTGGGACTTGTACTGCAGACATCAAGGCGCTATATAACCTGACATTCTGTCAGCCTTCTTAATGGCTTCTAAACTCTGTCTGGCAGTTGATAGTGTCGAGTCCACTATGACTCCTAAGTCCTTCTTGATGAACTCATTTTAAAGTCACCAACTCGATCCACTAAGCTAATTCCCTTCATAATTTTAAACACTTCAGTCAGGTCTCCTCTTCATCTCCTATAAAGGCTCAGATCTTTTAATCTTTCTTCATAACTCATCCCCTGTAGTCCCTGAATCAGCTGAGCTGATCTTCTCTAGACTTTTTCTGGTGCTGTTATGTCCTTTTTGTAGCCTGCAGACCCAAACTGCACCCAGTACTCCAGATGAGGCCTCACCAGTGTGTTACAAAGTTTGAGCAGAACCTCCTGTGACTTGTACTCCACACATCAAGGCGCTATATAACCTGACATTCTGTTTGCCTTTTTAATGGCTTCTGAACACTGTCTGGCAGTTCATAGTGACGAGTCCACTACGACCCCTAAGTCCTTTTCATGAAGTGGACTTTCAATTTTCAGACCTTCCATTGTGTATTCATACCTGGGAGGTCTGAAAATCGGAAGTCCACCTTCTGAGAAGGATTTAGTTGACAGTGCTGAGTTCATTATGACTTCAATATCCTTCTCATAAGGTGTTGTGATATAGCGGGTCTGCGGCCACGAAAGAATGGCGTTTTTCTTTTTTTAAATAATCTGTTGGCCGTGTCAGTCTCCATGGGCGCGCTCTCGGAGTCGATGAGGTAATTGGGGCGAGTCGAACTTGCATGTGAGGATGCGATTGTTCTCGATTGCTTAAAGCCACTGAGCCATATACTCTAAGTACGGTGTCGGCACCAGAAAGGAAAGAAAGAAAACCCAGAACAGAGGTTAGTAGAGAGAAGAGGAAGGCGGGAGGAGAAAAGAGCTGTGGCAGGAGTGAGCGAGCAAGAGAGCAGGCTCGTATTATGTTCGGTAATTTAATAAATTTTTTTTATTAATAATAATTCTTTGCATTTATATAGCGCTTTTCTCACTACTCAAAGCGCTCAGCAGTTGCAGGTTAAGGGTCTTGCTCAAGGGCCCAACAGAACAGGGTCTCTTTTGGCATTTATGGGATTCGCACTGGCAACCTTTCCGATTGCCAGTGCAGATGCCTAACCTCAGAGCTACCACTTGAGACTGAGGGCAGCACAGTGGCACAGTGGGTAGCGCTGCTGCCTTGCAGTTAGGAGACCTGGGTTCGATTCCCGGGTCCTCTCTGCGTGGAGTTTGCCTGTTCTCCCCGTGTCTGCGTGGGTTTCCTCCCACAGTCCAAAGACATGCAGGTTAGGTGCATTGATGATCCTAAATTGTCCCTAGTGTGTGCTTGGTACGTGGGTGTGTGTGTGTGTGTGTGCACTGCAGTGGGCTGGCGCCCGGCCCAGGGATTGTTTCCTGCCTTGCGCCCTATGCTGGCTGGGATTGGCTCCAGCAGACCCCCATGACCCTTTAGTTAGGATATAGCGGGTTGGATAATGGATGGATGGATGAATTTAAGGCTGATGACGGCAGACATTCAATGATAGACACTAAGGCCAGAAGTTATGTTAAGTGCACAGCACTCTTTTACTAAGGGCTTTTTCTGTAACCACTTGTACAAAAGTTATCTCTTAACGCCACTGCAGTGCGCCCTGCTGCCTGGGAATACTACCAATCATTATTACATTTATTTCAATACATAACAGCTTGCTGGATAGAAGGAGAGCCCTGGCAGGGTGTAAGGCCGACACCGTGGGGCGGATGGATTGGGTCACAACTGCTGAGCTTTTCAGAGGAGCAGAAGTGACCAGGATCGCCGTGTAAGACTAAAAAGGCAGCGGGAGTCGGGGAAGTTGAGGCCTAGCATGAGCGCCCTGGCCACTGGGGAAGCCTGAGTCTCGGTCCGAGGAGTGAGCTGTATGTAGCCAAGGGGACAGAAGGCAACCGGACCAGTTTGGAAGGGAGTGGCACCTGCTGAAAGGGGTGACTCCCCTGTTTTAAGTAAGGCCCCTATGGGAGGGCCACCAGTTAAAAGGAGAAGGCAACGGGCTTTTATAAAGGACAGCTTCCAGCCATGGTTTTAACCTCGTTTAAAATTTTTTTTGGAATTTAACCTTCACTTATGGCACCCATTTTTATGGATCATTGATTAACTTTGAGCACTGCGCTATTTATTTGGACACTTTAGTTCTGGTTTGTTTTAATAAAACCACTTGCACACTTTACACCTTCCCCTTGCTCCAAGAGTGCTTTGTCCCCATTTGCACAGCTCATTTGGTTAAATTACCGACGGTGTCGGGTTCGAGAGGCTCCCAAATGGGAAGAGGGTGCATGGGATGGGAGTGTGCGTTGGATTTTCAGTCTTCCCACTGTATATTCAAATGTAAATAGGAACAAGATCAGCAGTAAATTTCGTTGGCGTTTATAGTTTCCTGATCCATCCTCCTGTTACCATGCAGTACTGAAAAACTCTCAAAAGTAAATGACAGATTTAAATAATGGCAGCAATTGTGTCCAGTGAGAAAAAAGATTCAACAATTATTTCACTCTTCTGCCAAAAATATTTGAAAAACCAAAAACTAGAAAACATAAACAGCCAGATTTATTTTAGCCAAAAGGTTACAATGAATGGCGATATTATGGATGAAGCTGCTAAACACAGCTGGAAAGCATTTGGTGAACTACATGCAAAGAGTCAAAAGCAACCTGCCAACTTGGATTTGACCGGTGCATAATGCATGTACTGACTTAGGGGTACAGAATCTACAGGCTGAATGCTAAAGCAACAGAAAAACTAAGAGTCACGCAAACATGTGTCCACCTAAATAAAAGGATAAGTGTCTGTATGGCTGTGTGTCAGTCTGTCATTCCAGAAGATGGGGGAATCACACATACTATTAGTAATAAAATGCATTGCATTTGTCATTCCAACACATGGTGCATCACAAACATTGAAACTTCAACTAAATAAAAAGAATACATGTTTATGACTCTGTGGATCTCTGTGTCCATCTGGTTACAATGCTTCTGCCATTCCAACAGGTGGTGCATCATGAATATTTTTTTTTGGGCAGGACGGGGTTCAGGGGGACAGCAGAAGTGACATCACAGGGATTAAGGCCATCAGTCTTGCAGTCTGTGTTGTGTGAGTTCTTTATTTCGCCTTATACATTTTCTTGTATTAGGAATTTGTTATTTTTCGCATACCCCTTGGGGTCAGAGCTCAGGGTCAGCCATTGTACAACACCCCTGGAGCAATTACAGGTTAAGGGTCTTGCTCAAGGGCCCAGCAGAGTAGGATCTCTTTTGGCAGTGACAGGGATTCGAATCAGCAACCTTCTGGATACCAGAACAGATTCCTAGCCGCCCTATTTGCAACAGTAAAATGCATTGCATTTGTCATTCCAACAGGTGGTGCATCACAAACATTTATACTGCTTTACAAATCCCATAACAAATCCCAAATAATAGAGACATACGCATTGCATGGTGCATTGCATTTGTCATTCCAACAGGTGGTGCATCGCAAACATTCAAAGTGCTTTTACGACTCCCAAACCAAATGGCATGTAACAGAGACATAAGCATGGCATTTGTCATTCCAACAGATGGCACATCACAAACATTTACACTGCTTTACAAATCCCATAACAAATCCCAAATAATAGAGACATACGCATTGCATGGTGCATTTCATTTGTCATTCCAACAGGTGGTGCATCGCAAACATTCAAAGTGCTTTTACGACTCCCAAACCAAATGGCATGTAACAGAGACATAAGCATGGCATTTGTCATTCCAACAGATGGCACATCACAAACATTTACACTGCTTTACAAAACTTTAAAAATCAATAAACAAAAAGGTATCGCTAGCTAAGCGGAGGCAAGGCACACTCCAAAACGCAGAGGTAGACCGACTCCCCACTCCTAACGTCACGCTTCCCCTTCCCGTCGGCCCGCAGCCTCTGCCTCGGATTAGTATGAATATATCACTCCTGCAAGAGAACTATGAATCTTAGCGCAATGAGAGAAGTCACCAGAATGTTCAAGCAAATTATAGAAAAAAGCCTGATCTAAATCCGCTCAGTAGTTCTCTCATTTGCTAGCTAAGCGGAGGTAAGATACGCCCTGAGGCTGATGCGTGAATGAGGGGGGTACTCGGCCTGCTGCATCTCTCTCGAATTAGTGAATATATATCACTCCAGCAAGCGAACTCTGATACTTAGTGTGATGACAGAAGCTGCAAAATCAATTGGTATGTTCAAGCAAATTATAGAAACAAACCCGATCTTAATCTGTTAAGTGGTTCTGTCATGAAAGCAGACAGACAGCCAGACAGTCATTAGACATATATATATATCTACAGTGCATCCAGAAAGTATTCACAGCTCATCACTTTTTCCACATTTTGTTATGTTACAGCCTTATTCCAAAATGGATTACATTTATTTTTTTCCTCAGAATTCTGCACACAACACCCCATAATGACAACGTGAAAAAAGTTTACTTGAGGTTTTTGCAAATTTATTAAAAATAAAAAAATTGAGAAAGCACATGTCCATAAGTATTCACAGCCTTTGTCATGAAGCTCAGAATTGAGCTCAGGTGCATCCTGTTTCCCCTGATCATCCTTGAGATGTTTCTGCAGCTTCATTGGAGTCCACCTGTGGTAAATTCAGTTGACTGGACATGATTTGGAAAGGCACACACCTGTCTATAGAAGGTCCCACAGTTGACAGTTCATGTCAGAGCACAAACCAAGCATGAAGTCAAAGGAATTGTCTGTAGACCTCCGAGACAGGATTGTCTCGAGGCACAAATCTGGGGAAGGTTACAGAAAAATTTCTGCTGCTTTGAAGGTCCCAATGAGCACAGTGGCCTCCATCATCCGTAAGTGGAAGAAGTTCGAAACCACCAGGACTCTTCCTAGAGCTGGCCTGCCATCTAAACTGAGCAATCGGGGGAGAAGGGCCTTAGTCAGGGAGGTAACCAAGGACCCAATGGTCACTCTGACAGAGCTCCAGAGGTCCTCTGTGGAGAGAGGAGAACTTCCAGAAGGACAACCATCTCTGCAGCAATCCACCAATCAGGCCTGTATGGTAGAGTGGCCAGACGGAAGCCACTCCTTAGTAAAAGGCACATGGCAGCCCACCTGGAGTTTGCCAAAAGGCACCTGAAGGACTCTCAGACCATGAGAAAGAAAATTCTCTGGTCTGATGAGACAAAGATTGAACTCTTTGGTGTGAATGCCAGGCGTCACGTTTGGAGGAAACCAGGCACCGCTCATCACCAGGCCAATACCATCCCTACAGTGAAGCATGGTGGTGGCATCATCATGCTGTGGGGATGTTTTTCAGCGGCAGGGACTGGGAGACTAGTCAGGATAAAGGGAAAGATGACTGCAGCAATGTACAGAGACATCCTGGATGAAAACCTGCTCCAGAGCGCTCTTGACCTCAGACTGGGGCGACAGTTCATCTTTCAGCAGGACAACGACCCTAAGCACACAGCCAAGATATCAAAGGAGTGGCTTCAGGACAACTCTGTGAATGTCCTTGAGTGGCCCAGCCAGAGCCCAGACTTGAATCTGATTGAACATCTCTGGAGAGATCTTAAAATGGCTGTGCACCGACGCTTCCCATCCAACCTGATGGAGCTTGAGAGGTGCTGCAAAGAGGAATGGGCAAAACTGGCCAAGGATAGGTGTGCCAAGCTTGTGGCATCATATTCAAAAAGACTTGAGGCTGGAATTGCTGCCAAAGGGGCATCGACAAAGTATTGAGCAAAGGCTGTGAATACTTATGGACATGGGATTTCTCAGTTTTTTATTTTTAATAAATTTGCAAAAACCTCAAGTAAACTTTTTTCACGTTGTCATTATGGGGTGTTGTGTGTAGAATTCTGAGGAAAAAAATGAATTTAATCCATTTTGGAATAAGGCTGTAACATAACAAAATGTGGAAAAAGTGATGCGCTGGGAATACTTTCCGGATGCACTGTATATTATATATATATATATATATATATATATATATATATATATATATATATATATATATGGTTGCAATAGTTTACTGTCAAATAAATGCAAAGAGTACACGACACATGTTTCGCCCTCATTCTGGGCTCATCAGGTGTACACACTCCACTGCACTCCCTCTCGGGAATCGAACCTCGGACGTCAGCGTCAGAGGCGATGCCCCTAACGTTGCGCCACGGCGTGTGGTTCGTTTATTTGACAGCATGTAGATCGGGGTAATTACATTCACGGCATTCGAAGTCTGTGTCACAATCTGTTAGTGTGGGTGGTCACCATATATATATATATATATATATATATATATATATATATATATATATATATATATATATATATATATATATATATATATATATATCTATATGTTGCATAGTTTACTGTCAAATAATGAAACAGTACGCGACACGTGTTTCACCCTTATTTGGACTCATCAGGCCTGATCAGCCCAAATGAGGGCGAAACACGTGTTGCGTACTCTTTGCATTATTTGACAGTAAACTATGCTACATTCCATGATCTGCTTCTCACAACTGAAGAGGGCCCCGTGGCAGATGTTTGCCGAATGGCAGACCAACCACGTGCGTTACCTGGTAGGTAACTACCCATACAATCAGCTCAGGACTCAGACTACGAATACAATGAATATATATCCATATATATTGTTACATACAGATTCACATACAATTTCTGGTCTGGTACCCGTGAAGAGTCTTTGCGTTCTCCCAGTGGCCATACTGTTCTACCTCCCAGTAACTGGATTGCAGGTACAGGCCAATCCAAAAGTGTTCACTCTGTCACACACATGTGCCTTGGGGACAGCTTAAAGCAGGGGTGGGCAGATTCAGTCCTGGAGGGCCGCAGTAGTTGCAGGTTTTTGTTCCAACCCAGTTGCTTAATTAAAAAACAATCCTTGTCAATTATTTAATTGCATGGCTTGCTAGTGCTTTAACTCTGCCATGTCAAGTCATTCTCATATCCTAGATTTGTTTTCCTTTCTAAGGATATCATCCAAATGATTTGAAGTCTTAAACAGATGAGTAATTCTCAGTGCTTCACTTTTCTTCTCTTCACTGTCCTTTCAAGTATTTCATTAAACCCAATAGTGCCTGATAAATACACACAGAGGTGTAAATGAAAACAAGCTAAATGGAGAAATGCTGGTCTCTTTTGTTATTTGCATGTTATTGCTAATTAGGAGCAATTAAAAATCAAGGATTCCGCTGTTTAAGACTAAAATAAGCAACATGGGTTCAAAATCGTAACAAGCGAGACAACTAAAGTGAAGCAGAAGTGTTACTTGAGCAATAAATGCTTCTTATTAAGCAACTGGGTTGGAGCAAAAACCTGCAGCCACTGCGGCCCTCCAGGACTGAATCTGCCCACCCCTGGCTTAAAGGCTCTGGCGGTGGTAATTCCTCACTCTTCCACAGGGTGGCACTGTATACTAAAGCCTATGGTATCCTTCAATAAGGGCGTGCATAAGTAAAGGCAAGCTTCAAAAGGGCGACCTCAATTGAGCGCGGCGAATAAAGATAATAATAAATAGATAACAATAGTAGATAATAATAAAATATCTATGTGGCATTGCACATAATCTACAGCTTCAAGTGTAACACAACAATGAGTAAGAGCAGAAAACAATGAAATATAGAGAGCTTTAGAAATAGTTCGTTAGAAGTTCATACATTAATTAATTGGATGTTTTAATATTTTTGCTTTCGCCTTTTTATACATTCAATCATTGCCTTTATCTAATAAATTTTCTGTAATAATTTTGTTGCATTTGCCTTTATTCTCTGCGCCCAATTGAGGTCGCCCTTTTGAAGCTCGCCTTTTTATGCACGCCCTTATTGAATACAACCAATGCCTATTCTCTTCTTCTTACTACAGACAAAGATGATTGGCAGCCTTACCACCTCTGATGTCACTTCTTGTGGCCATCCACCTGGACCCACCTCTTCCTGCCTGGCCTGTACCCAACCAGAATTGTCACCATCTTGGAGCAGTCACACTCGAGACTCGCATGACATACAGTAATCCCTCACCATATCGCGCTTTGCCTTTCGCGGCTTCACTCCATCGCGGATTTTATATGTAAGCATATTTAAATATATATCGCGGATTTTTTGCTGGTTCGCGGATTTCTGAGGACAATGGGTCTTTTAATTTCTGGTACATGCTTCCTCAGTTGGTTTGCCCAGTTGATTTCATACAAGGGACGCTATTGGCAGATGGCTGAGAAGCTACCCAGCTTACTTTTCTCTGTCTCTCTTGCGCTGACTTTCTCTGATCATGACGTAGGGGGATTGAGCAGGGGGGCTGTTCGCACACCTAGACGATACGGACGCTCGTCTAAAAATGCTGAAAGATTATCTTCATGTTGCTATCTTTTGTGCAGCTGCTTCCTGAAACGACATGCTGCACGGTGCTTCACATACTTAAAAGCTCGAAGGGCACGTATTGATTTTTATTTGTTTGTTTGTCTCTGTCTCTCTTTGTCTGCTCCTGACGGAGGGGGTGTGAGCTGCCGCCTTCAACAGCTTTGTGCCGCAGTGCTTCGCATACTTAAAAGCAAACAGCCCTATTGATTTGTTTGATTTCTATGTCTTTATGACAGTCTCTGCTCCTGATGCGCACTCCTTTGAAGAGGAAGATATGTTTGCATTCTTTTAATTGTGAGACAGAACTGTCATCTCTGTCTTGTCATGGAGCACAGTTTAAACTTTTGAAAAAGAGACAAATGTTTGTTTGCAGTGTTTGAATAACGTTCCTGTCTCTCTACAACCTCCTGTGTTTCTGCGCAAATCTGTGACCCAAGCATAACAATATAAAAATAACCATATAAACATATGGTTTCTACTTCGCAGATTTTCTTATTTCGCAGGTGGCTCTGGAACGCAACCCCTGCGATGGAGGAGGGATTACTGTATTGATTTTTTTTTTTTTTACAGTTTCTCTAATTGAAAAGTCCTACACTTCTAAGGGTAATAACACTCTGTCTCATTTCATTTGTTACTTTTCTTGCCATTAGCACTGGAAGACTGTCCAAGTAGGACTTCAGAGGGTGTAGTGAGACAGTCAGGTCCAACTCTGCTTTAAGACGCACACAAGGAATTTAAGTAATCAAGAGAAGTCGGGACACCTGTGCAAATTGTTTGCTTCAACTTGCAAGGCTTCGGTTACTTGAATCGCTGCAGCACATCTGCAGGTTGTAACATAATAGTTGATTTACTTTTTTTCAGTCTTTGCTAACCTAAATGCTAAATTTAAACCTCTGACAGTTTACGGCTTACCTTTTCACCATTTAGGTCATTCAGTGTATTTCAACTGATTACATCTGAAGAAAAACTGAGGTGTCTAAATCTTTTGACTTTTTTTTTATTCTTTATTTCACCTTATACAATTTCTTGTATCAGGAATTTATTATTTTTCGCATCCCCCTGGGGGTCAGAGTGAAGGGTCAGCCATTGTACAGCACTCCTGGAGCAATTATAGGATAAGGGCTTTGCTCAAGGGCCCAGCAGAGTAGGATCTCTTTTGGCAGTACCAGGGATTTGAACAATCAACCTTTAGATAACAGTGCAGAGCAGATCCTCAGGCCTCAGAGCCACCACTCTACCTAAATATACAGTATATCCATACTAGGAGGAGAACGGGAATCCTGGATGAGTGAGAATTAAGGACTCCTGGCAGGAAGGGGTCCAGGGGGACACCGGAAGTGACATCACAGGGGTATAAGGCCATCAGTCTTGCAGTCTGTGTTCTTTATTTCACCTTCTACAATTTCTTGTATTAGGAATTTGTTAATTTTGGCGTGACCTTTGGGGGTCAGAGAGCAGGGTCAGCTATTGTATAGCGCCCCTGGAGTAAGTGCACGTTAAGGGTCTTGCTCAAGGGCCTAGTAGAGTAGGATCTCTTCTGGCAGTTAACAGGGATTTGAACAGTCAACCTTCAGGGTACCAGCGCAGCGCAGATCCTCAGCTTCCACCCAAATATATATCCATACTATAGGGGTGTCCAACTCCGGTCTTGGTGGGCTGCCAGTGGCTGCAGGTTTTCATTCTAACCCTTTTCCTAATCAGTGACCAGTGTTCACTGCTAATTAACTCCTATTCCCTTCATTGTAATAGCCCCGTTTTTAAGGATTCAGTCCTCTGAGTTGATTCGTTTCTTCATCTATATTACTAAACCACAGTTTAATTTATGCACGGATGCACCGAAACGCATGCGCACTGCGCTCACAGGCAGCAGCTTCCCACAGTCAGTAGGTGGTGCCCACTTCAGACACACCAGAAGCAAACACGTCACGGCTCCACAATGAAAGAGCTCAACTAACGGAAATACAAAAGGAGCTCGTATGGATAGACACAATGAACGAACGCAACAACAATGAACAAAGGCGCCCACACAAAGAATCCGCTGTAGTACAAATGCGCCGCGGCGCTCCAGAATCAAACACAGCGGCTTCCCAGAGTCAGTAGGTGGCGCCCACTTCACGACCTGTGAACTAAACATGAGGTAAAGCGTGCACGCCAGGTTCTAGAGCCGCCCGGATGCGACTGCCCACACCTCAACTTGCTGTGTTCCACTCTGCCAGCAGTCGGTGTCAGCAAAGGCAACAGAATCACGTCTCCACAAAACGAAACCGCCTTAGTACAGATATGCTTATTTAATTAAATGACATTTCCCCAGATGCACCCACCCTCCATGATATGTCATCCATCCAAATATCGGACGGAACAGAAACTGATTGCCATTCTTGGATTTACGATTCTCTAGAGAATCGCGGGCTTACTTGTTAAACAGAAATGAGACGTGAAACAAGCCGACAGATGAAGCGTCAAACTCCAGCCAACTTCACTCCAACCAGTTCCTTAATGAGAAGCCGGTTCTCACTGTTAATTAAAGCCGTTATTGCATATCGTGACTTGTTGCTGCTCTCGTTCTGCCACAGCAGAGTGCTGAGTTTCTGTTTTTATTTAAGACCACCATCAAGATGTTTTGGTGACCTGAGCAGGCCCCACATGACCGAGACCCTCACCTTTCTTTATTTTCAGGTTAGCTGGTCACGTGGCAGCTCGTTATTGTTTGGCTGCTCATTAAGGAAAAAGAAACAACAGAGGGGGTCTGAGTCACATCAATTAAAACAAAACCAAAATAATTAAGAAGATGGTTAGAATGAAAACCTGCAGCCACTGCGGCCCACCAGGACCGGAGTTGGACACCCCTGCCATACTAGGAAGAGAATGGGAATCCCGGATGAGTGAGAAGCCATTACCTGGTGGACGGGAGGCCAGTATAATGACACAGATATATTGGCCTCCCACCCAGGTAATGGCTTCTTCACCGTCTCATCCAGGATGCCCGTTCTCCTCCTATGATGTTTATCCATCCATCCATTATCCAACCCGCTATGTCCTAACTACAGGGTCATGGGGGGTCCCAGCTAACACAGGGCGTAAGGCAGAAAACAAACCCCGGGCACACACATATACCCTCACAGAATAGGGCTTCAATTTCGGACCACCAATGCACCTAACCTGCATGTCTTTGGACTGTGGGAGGAAATCCTCGCAGACACGGGGAGAACATGCAAACTCCATGCAGGGAGGACCCGGGAAGTGATCCCGGATCTCCTAACTGCGAGGCAGCAGCACTACCCACTGCGCCACCCTAAGATATACAGTACTGTGCAAAAGTTTTAGGCAGGTGTGAAAAAAATGCTGTAAACAAAGAATGCTTTCACAAATGGAAGTGTTAATCATTTATTTTCAACAATCAACAAAATGCAGTGAATGAACAAAAGACAAATGTAAATCAAATCAATATTTGGTGTGACCACCCTTTGCCTTCAAAACAGCATCAATTCTTCTAGGTACACTTGCACACAGTTTTTGAAGGACCTCGGCTGGTAGGTTGTTCCAAACATCTTGGAGAACTAAGCACAGATCTTCTGTGGATGTAGGCTTCCTCACATCCTTCTGTCTCTTCATGTAATCCCAGACACACTCGATGATGTTGAGATCAGGGCTCTGTGGAGGCCATACCATCTGAAGATAGTTCTTAATGACTTTGGCTGTATGTTTGGGGTCGTTGTCCTGCTGCAGAATAAATTTGGGGCCAATCATATGCCTCCCTGATGGTATTGCATGATGGATAAGTATCTGCCTGTATTTCTCAGCATTGAGAACACCATTAATCCTGACCAAATCTCCAACTCCATTTTTAGAAATGCAGCCTCAAACGTTCAAGGAACCTCCACTATGCTTCACTGTTGCCTGCAGATACTCATTATTGTACTGCTCTACAGGCCCTTCGACGAACAAACTGCCTTCTGCTACAGCCAAATATTTCAAATTTTGACTCATCAGTCCAGAGCACCTGCTGCCATTTTTCTGCACCCCAGTTCCTATGTTTTCATGCATACTTGAGTCGCTTGGCCTTGTTTCCATGTCGGAGGTATGGCTTTTTGGCTGCAACTCTTCCATGAAGACCACTTCTGGCCAGACTTCTCCGGACAGTAGATGGGTGTACCTGGGTCCCACTGGTTTCTGCCAGTTCCGAGCTGATGGCACTGCTGGACATCTTCCGATTTCGAAGGGTAATAAGCTTGATGTGTCTTTCATCTGCTGCACTAAGTTTCCTTGGCCGACCACTGCGTCTACGATCCTCAACGTTGCTCATTTCTTTGTACTTCTTCAGAAGAGCTTGAACAGCACATCTTGAAACCCCAGTCTTCTTTGACATCTTTGTCTGGGAGAGACCTTGCTGATGCAGTAGAACTACCTTGTGCCTTGTTGCTGTGCTCAATCTTGTCATGACATGAAACTGTCTTCCACAACCTCACCTTGGTACAGAGTTTGGCTGTTCCTCACCCAGTTTGAAGCTGTTTCTGTTTCAGTTAATGACTGTGTTTCAACCTACGTGTGACATTGATGATCATTAGCACCTGTTTGGTACAATTGGTTGATCAGACACCTGACTAGAATCCTACAAAATCCGTGACTTTGTGCAAGTGGACCTGTAAGAATTGATGCTGGTTTGAAGGCAAAAGGTAGGAACACCAAATATTGATGTGATTTAGATTTGTCTTTTGTTCGCTCACTTTGCATTTTGTAAATTGATAACAATAAACAATCATTATTTATATTTCTGAAAGCATTCTTTGTTTACAACATTTTTTCACACCTGCCTGAAACTTTTGCACAGTACTGTATATAGATAGACGCCACATTCACTGTGTTGCCCAGTTGACACGATACGTCAGTGTGTCCGCCATATTGCGAGTGGCAAAAGTGCCATTTAAACTAATACAGGTAGACGTGGAAACCGGGTTTTCTGTATCGTTTACATACAGCAGATTTTGGCAAATCGTTTACATGCAATTATTTATATCCATTTATACACTAATAATGGCAATTATTAAATAATAATAATTATTATTATTATTATTATTAAATAATTCCTCCCATATAAGTAACATTTCTCAGACTGCCTTCTTCCATCTCCGAAACATTTCTAGACTTCATCTTGTTCTTACGCTACACAGTACTGACGTATTAGTTAATGCCCCAGTCACCTCACGTATAGATTACTGTAATGCTATTCTATTTGGCATCCCACAAAAACGTATCCATCGCTTACAACTTCTTCAAGATTCTGCTGCCAGGGTAATAACCTGCTGTTCTAAATCCACTGAACATATTACACCGATTCTCTCTCAACTTCACTGGCTCCCTGTTAACTACCGATTACAATACTAAATACCGCTCTTAACATTTAAAGCTCTCCACAACCTCACTGATCTCCTCCAGACTTACACCTGACTAGAATCCTACAAAATCCCTGACTTTGTGCAAGTGGACCTATAAGAATTGATGCTGGTTTGAAGGCAAAAGGTAGGAACACCAAATATTGATTTGATTTTGATTTGTCTTTTGTTCGCTCACTTTGCATTTTGTAAATTGATAACAATAAACAATCATTATTTATATTTCTGAAAGCATTTTTTGTTTACAGCATTTTTTCACACCTGCCTAAAACTTTTGCACAGTACTGTATATATAGTATAATTTATTTATACTGAAAATGTGTGGTCCTGAAAACACACCAAACTGAATAGTTTAATGTAAGTTGCCTCACGTCTATCTGAAAGCAGTGAACACCAACTGATATTTATCTCTTCCTTTCCCGGAAATAAAATACACTTTATTCTGGGCAACGAGAATAAATCTTTTAATCCACAATTCACACACGAGAAGGGATTCTTAAAGCCACTTGGCGATTGTGTCAAATGCTTCAGATTTCATTAATGAACAGAGAAAGCCCATTGCATTTAGCTGGAATGTGGAGTTTGGTTACAGAATGCGGGTAAAAGGCGGCCTAATCCCATCCAGGCTCATTCAATAGTCGAGTTCCTTGATAATGTACGATCCCGCAGGAGGGCTGCCAACTGCCTTCCGGACTATCATGCTACATACAGTACGTACATTATGTGCAGCAGAGTAGAGAGATATGCGTAATGAAGAAATTAACCTAAAAAAAGGTGGCCATTGTACAAACAGTAATGGTTTTCTTTCTTTTCATGCGTGTATATTTTGTCATTCTCCATAGAGATTAGACGCCAGAACAAAACACCTTTTTTTGTGTTCACACAGACAACTACAGTATGTTGTATAACTTTTATTAACTAAACGCATGGTAACTGAATCTCTCAGTAGCTCAAACTGAAATGTGGCCTGCCTTGTGACACCCAAGTCCCCAGTGAACATAGAAAAATATCTTTTAGGGGGCTTTACTCAATAATAGAGCAGCAGTCATTAGTAGAGGACGGAAGTTACTTTTCTCCTAATAAAATACATCCATCCATCCATTTTCCAACCCACTGAATCCGAACACAGGGTCACGGGGGTCTGCTGGAGCCAATCCCAGCCAACACAGGGCACAAGGCAGGAACCAATCCCGGGCAGGGTGCTAACCCACCACAGGACACACACAAACACACCAAGCACACACTGGGGCCAATTTAGAATCGCCAATCCACCTAACCTGCATGTCTTTGGACTGTGGGAGGAAACCGGAGCGCCCGGAGGAAACCCACGCTAATAAAATACAAAGCAATCTAAATATAATAAATACAGTACATGATTCATTTATTTTCCTTCGCTTATCTGAGATCACAGTCTAAGCAGTGAGGTTCATGCGTCCCTCTCCCCAGCCACACTTGCCAACTCATGCTTTGGGACCCCAAGGTTTTTCCAGGCCATGTGGGAGATATGATCCTCTCAGCAAGCCCAGGGTTTTTCTGCAGGGTCTCGTCCCAGTTGGACGTGCTAATAAAATCTCCACATCCTGAAGGAATCCACTTTAGAAACCCGAAAACATCTCAACCACCTCATCTGGCTCCTCTCGATGCAGAGGAGTTGGTACATCTTTGTCATTCCAACAGGTGGTGCATCACAAACATTTTAATAAGAAATGCTTTGAATTGTCACTCCAAGAGTTGGCGCATCACAAACATTTCTTATATATAAACTTCTACACGTGGAAGTGTGTGTGTGTGTGTGTCTGTCTGTCTGTCCGGCCCAGAAGTGTGAGGCTACAGCATGAAGCTCAAAGAGCCAGCAAGGCGGTCCAAAGTTAACGAGTCAGAAGAAGAAAGAAGTGCGAGGCTATGGCATGAAGCTCAAAGAAAGCGACTCCGTCGATGAAAGACAAACTCCTTTAGCTGCTAATACACAAGTGAGGCGAGCACATCGGCAAAACGAAACCTCTGAGGAGAAACAAACTCGCTTAGCCACTGATAGACAAGGGGGGCGAGCACGTCGGCAAACTGAAACCGCCGACTCTGCATTTCAGTTTTTTTTCTGACATTTTCAATAGTTTCTAGGAGCCCCGGCTTTTTACAGCACAGGCTTACACAGCTAGTTAATAATAAATGCTTTGAATTTTCATTCCAACAGATGGTGCATCACAAACATGAACACTACTTTCATGAATTCCATGACACAGACATAGGCACTGCATCTGTCATTCCAACAAATGACACATCACAAACTATTTTAATACTAAAATGCATTGCATTTGTCATTCCAACAGGTGGTGCATCACAAACATTAACACTACTTTATGAATCCCATACCAAATAGGTCATAACAGAAACATATGCATTGTATCTGTTGTTCCAACCGATGGAATATCACAAACATTTTTAATACTAAAATGCATTGCATTTGTCATTCTAACAGATGGTGCAGCACAAACATTAACACTGCGTTTATGAATTCCATACCTAATGGAACGTTAATAATGAATGAATTCAATAGAGAGTAACTGCCAGACTGACAGAAATCAGCTTATCCATCTGGATAAAAGGTCAAATGTGTGTGTGTCCATGTACCTGTGGGTCCACCTTGCTGCTGTGTTTCTGTCATACCAACAGATGGTGCATCACAACCATGAACACTACTTTTATAAATCCCATACCAAATAGGTTATAACAGAAACATATGCATTGTACCTGTTGTTCCAACCGATGGAATATCACAAACATTTTTAATACTAAAATGCATTGCATTTGTCATTCAAACAGGTTGTGCATCACAAACATTAACACTACTTTATGAATCCCATACCAAATAGGTTATAACAGAAACATATGCATTGTATCTGTTGTTCCAACTGATGGAATATCACAAACATTTTTAATACTAAAATGCATTGCATTTGTCATTCTAACAGATGGTGCAGCACAAACATTAACACTGCGTTTAAGAATTCCATACCTAATGGAACGTTAATAATGAATGCATTCAACAGGGAGTAACTGCCAGACTGACATAAATCAGCTTATCCATCGGGATAAAAGGACAAATGTGTGTGTGTCCATGTACCTCTGGGTCCATCTTGCTGCTGTGTTTCTGTCATACCAACAGATGGTGTATCACAACCATTAACACTACTTTTATAAATCCCATACCAAATAGCATATAGCAGAGACATATGCATTGCATCTGTCATTCCAACAAATGGTACATCCAGGGCCAGTGCCACCACTAAAGCGAATTAGGATAGTGCATCACAAACATTAGCACAGCTTTTACAAATCCCATACCAAATGGCAAATAACAGACAGAGACACTGCCCTGCAGACGTTAACACTGAATACATCCAACAGAGAGTAACTGTCGGATGGACAGAAATCAACTTCTCCACCATGATAAAAGGACAAATGTCTGTGGGTCCATCTTGTTGCTGTGTCATTCCAACAGATGGTGCATCACAAACATTAACACTACTTTTATGAATGCCATACCTAACGCTGAAAACATTAAACAGAAAGTAACTGCTGGAAGAATAGAAATCAGCTTATCTTCATTTATAAAAGGATAAATGTCTGTGTGTCTGCGTTACCTGTAGGGTCTATCTTGTTGCTGTGTCTCAGCCATTCCAACAGATGGTGCATCACAAATATTTTTAATACTTAAAGTGCATTGCATTTGTCATTCTAATGGATGGTGCATCACAAACATAAACATTACTTTTATGACTCCCATACCAAATAGCATATAACAGAGACGTAGGCATTGAATCTGTCATTCCAACAGATAGCACATCGCAAACATTTTTATACTAAAATGCTGTGCATTTCTCATTCCAACAGATGGTGCATCACAAACATTAGCACTGCTTTTACGATTCTCATACCAAACAGCATATAACAGAGACATAGCAATACACTGCACTGAAGACTTTAACACTGAATACATCCACCAGTTTCCTAATCTCATGTCTTTTGTTGTACTGGTCCTTGCTTATGTTCTGACCCAAGAAAGCTGCTCATTCGTAAGAAGTTACTCAGTCCAGATAACAACAAAATGCTGCTGTGACCTCGACCTTAACCAGGAAGAAGCCAACTTGCCCAACACGTTCAGTCGCTTAAGAAATATTATTGTCCTTGAATGCTCTGTTAGTCTGAAGGAGAGCGGCTTCAACTTGCTGACCATTTATGAGGCTTTCAATGGGATTTCCGACAAAAAGACAAACGTTCCACACAATATGCCTTTCCGTTCAAAGTCATCTGCTTTTAATATCTCATGCACGTCTACATACATTATTGGATTAAACAATTTTTTATAACCTCAATAAAAATATCCATTTTGGTTATGTGTTACAAATGTTGACGTTATTAACATCACATGTCTTCCAAAAGATTTCCAATAAATGTGTGTATTATTTATTATCATCAGGTGTACATTTTCATCACGGTGATGGATATTCCTTTGTGGGATCTTTAAAATGGTTGTACTTCTTTTATGGGATATATACTGGCTTACTGAGTGCATTGTAAAATTATTTATAGAGCTCAAATCCTAAAGTCACAAAGGTTACATCAGTTCACAAAAACGACTGGAAATGAAGCATTTAATGGAACTTGTCTGGCAGGAACAATTCAATGTGGCGCTGGGGTTTCTCAAATTCATTTGCTCAACAGAGTTACTCACAGGCTGGTACAGTTTCTGGACTGGCGCCCATGAAGAGTCTGCATGTTCTCCCAGTGTCCTACCACCCAGCGGCAATACAAAAGTGTTCACTCTGTCACACACAGGCGCCTTGGGGAAAGCTTCAAGGCTCTGCTGGTGGTAATACCTTGCTCTTCCACAGGGTGGCACTGTATTAATTCTGCTAATGATTCCAAGAATTAATAAAATAACAGTGGGAGGTCAAGCTTTTAGTTCCAGGACCCCCTAAACTGTGGAATGGTCTGCCTGCTACTATAAGAGATGCCCCTTCGGTCTCAGCTTTCAAATCCCAGCTCAAGACTCACAACTTCAGTTTAGCACACCCTGACTAGAGCTGCTGATTAACTGTACAGACTGCATCTCTGTTGTTAGTCATTAGCACTAAAACATAAGTAACATGATATTTATAATTAGTTACTAACCCTCGCCTATTCTGTTTCTCTTCTCGGTACTCAAATGTGGCACTTGGTGCCACAGCCCACCTGCCAAGTTGTTTTGCCTGCCTAAGATAAAGTCATCCCTGATGGAGGATCGCAGGAATCGTGGGGTAGAGGGGTCCTTTCATCGGATTGGCTGGCCCAGTGCTGATTACATTGTGGAATGGCCAAATGGGGGAGGCAGCTTGATGGCCGAGGTCTCCAGGACTCTAAACAAATCCAAGTCATATTATGGGATACCATCAACTGTTAATTTTTTTATTTTTATACTATATTGAGGATTACTTGTGTTCTGTTCTGTGTATTGTATTGTATTGACCCCCTTCTCTTTGACACATACTGCACGCCCAACCTACCTGGAAAGGGGTTTCTCTTTGAACTGCTTTTCCCCAAGGTTTCTTCCATTTCTTTCCCTACAAGGGTTTTTTTGGGAGTTTTTCATTGTCTTCTTAGAGAGTCAAGGCTTGGGGGGCTGTCAAGAGGCACGGCCTGTTAAAGCCCATTGCGGCACTGCTTGTGTGATTTTGGGCTATACAAAATATAAATTGTATTGTATTGTATTGTATACTAATGCCTATTCTCTGGTGGTGGTAATTCCCTACCGATCCACAAGGTGGCGCTATTTACTAACACCTCTTCTCTATCTTTCTCTAAATCCTACTTTTATAAATCCCATACCAAATACCATATAGCAGAGACATATGCATTGCATCTGTCATTCCAACAGATGGTACATCCAGGGCCAGTGCCACCAATAAAGCGAATTAGGATGGTGCATCATAAACATGAACACTACTTTTATAAATCCCATACCAAATAGCATATAGCAGAGACATATGCATTGCCTCTGTCACTCCAACAGATGGTACATCCTGGGCCAGTGCCACCAATAAAGCGAATTAGGATGGTGCATCACGAACATGAACACTACTTTTATAAATCCCATACCAAATAGCATATAGCAGAGACATATGCATTGCCTCTGTCACTCCAACAGATGGTACATCCTGGGCCAGTGCCACCAATAAAGCGAATTAGGATGGTGCATCACGAACATGAACACTACTTTTATAAATCCCATACCAAATAGCATATAGCAGAGACATATGCATTGCCTCTGTCACTCCAACAGATGGTACATCCAGGGCCAGTGGCACCAATGAAGCGAATTAGGATGGTGCATCACGAACATGAACACTACTTTTATAAATCCCATACCAAATAGCATATAGCAGAGACATATGCATTGCCTCTGTCACTCCAACAGATGGTACATCCAGGGCCAGTGCCACAAATGAAGCGAATTAGGATGGTGCATCACGAACATGAACACTACTTTTATAAAACCCATACCAAATAGCATATAGCAGAGACATATGCATTGCCTCTGTCACTCCAACAGATCGTACATCCAGGGCCAGTGCCACCAATAAAGCGAATTAGGATAGTGCATCACAAACATGAACACTACTTTTATAAATCCCATACCAAATAGCATATAGCAGAGACATATGCATTGCCTCTATCACTCCAACAGATGGTACATCCAGGGCCAGTGCCACCAATAAAGCGAATTAGGATGGTGCATCACGAACATGAACACTACTTTTATAAATCCCATACCAAATAGCATATAGCAGAGACATATGCATTGCCTCTGTCACTCCAACAGATCGTACATCCAGGGCCAGTGCCACCATTAAAGCAAATTAGGATGGTGCATCACAAACATCAGCACTGCTTTTGCACAAGTCGGATGATTGACAACTTCACCTCCTCTGACATCACTTCCAGTGTCTGTCTACCTGGACCCGCCTCGTCCTGTCTGGAATGTACTTGACTGGGAGTGTCACAATCTTGGATACACTCATTTCAGACTCGCATCTTCAGAGACTTTCTTTTCGCTGGAAAGCATTATTTTTTATCTTTAACAATATACACAGTGTCGCAGTGTCAGCCCCCACATCTTTGTATTTGTTCTCTTTTACAATCCTCTTGGAGGTTCTCAAATTTTATTGTGCTACAACATTTTTTGATGGTGACCAACAGGAAAAAAAAAAACAAAAAAACTCCTTAATGTCAAAGTAAAAAAAGTTTCATCCCTCTTTTAAAGGGATATCCCTAAATCCTCACTGGTCGCAGCCCACAAAATGAGTTCAACTGTTCTGGGAATTAGGAAGGTGCATCACAAACATTAGCACTGCTTTTGCACAGGCGGGATGATTGACAACTTCACCTCCTCTGACATCACTTCCAGTGTCTGTCTACCTGGACCCGCCTCTTCCTGTCTGGCCTGTACTTGACTGGAAGTGTCACCAGTGTCACCAAGTGTCGGGGGGTTTCTCTTGATTGTTGTCTAAATGCGCCTGAATATGGAAGGGACAACTTGTGGTGAATCAGCATCATGGGCTCACCCACACAATGAAGACCAAAGAGCACAACAAGCCACGGATCGATGTTGTGTAAATATGGACATTAGAGGGCGCTCCAGCTCCCCACACCCAACACGACAGACACTGGGCACCGCCACAAGTATATACTTGGCACAGCACACAGTTATTTCTCTCTCTCTCTGTCCCTGTCTCTTGGTCTCTTTCTCCTCCGCTCCTCCCTGCAAGCTTTGCCCACCTTCCACCCGACTCTGGCTCATCCCTGTGAGGCTGTCAAGTCCTTTTAAATTGGCCAACCCAGGGGTTAGGTAGAACCCCCATGCCATACGGCTCCTCCTGGTGGCACCCACGGTACCCAACAAGGCTGAGATAAAGAACTCCAAGTCCCATCATGCCTTGTGGGAATCCCGGGCACCGCTGCAATCCAGGGGAGCTGCCATCTAGTGTCCTGGGCAGTGCCCTAAAGAAGCTGCCTTCCCTCATCCTTCCATTTCATGGTCGTCCCGGCTCTTACAATAGCAATAAAATTTGTAAACGTCCAAAGGGGTTGAATAATTTTTTTAAGGCACCATATCACCAATTAACTCACAAACTCCATTGGCTCCACAACAAGAGAGCATCCCCTAAAATAAAACGGCACTCAAAGGCATCCATTGCCCTCCATAATGTTTGGGACATTGTTGGACATTTACGGTCAGAGACCTTGCAGTTCCCAAACCAGACAGTGATGTAGTTGGCCAGAATGCTCTCGATGGTGGTCCCTGTGTTATGGGGTGAGTTGGGGGGGGGGGGGGGGGGGTTTAGGCTTGCCATCTTCAGCCACCGAAAGGTGTGGAGCTCCTCCTTGGATAAGGAGGTGGACTTAATTGACCAAGCAAGGTCAGCTGCCAGTTGCACACCAAGGAATCTGGTGATCTTGGCCAGTGTGCCACCCCAGAGTCCTCGATGTGCAGTGGGGTGCGGACAGCACAATCATCTCTTTTGTCTTCTCCACATTAAGGGAGAGATTGCTGCAACTTACACCCATCGGCCATTCTGTGCGCCGACTCATCTCCATTGCTGATGAGACCCCCCGTCATATTTCAGCCAGCATTTCACCCCTGACTGAGGTCCATGGTGTTTTGTCTAATTTTGTATTATTTATTTATTTGACTGTTTCTTTTGTTTATTTTTTCTTTATGTTTATTTGTAAGTGGAACTGGCACACAATATGTCCCACATGTTTTGTGGGCGGTTCCCTGAGGGGCGGGGCCACCTGCCAATCATTACCCTCCACCCTGTTTATGGGAGGGCCTTCGATACTTCCTGGTGGTTCATTTCGCACACACTAGGGAGTGCAGCGTTTCTTGTGACTATCTGTGCCTTTGCTGCAGAGAGAGTGTCGACCATGTCGAGAGGTTCAGGGACTTTCATATCTCTGGTGTCTCTTCCTATGAAGAGATGGATTGGGAGAGCATGGGTGGGGGGTCATGAGGTTGCTGGAAAGGGCTGTGTGGTGATCCTGATATCTCTGCCAAAGGATGAGGAGAAATTGTACATTACTGTGCTGATTGTACACCTGCTGGCCTAATTCTTTGGCTGGGAAGAACTGCAGCTCCACCAGAGAGGGGTGGACAACCTTTTTCAAGCTTGCTTCAAGTACTTTAAGAGATACAGTGCATCGAGAAAGTATTCACAGCGCATCACTTTTTCCACATTTTGTTATGTTACAGCCTTATTCCAAAATGGATTAAATTCATTTTTTTCCTCAGAATTCTACACACAACAGCCCATAATGACAACATGAAAAAAGTTTACTTGAGATTTTTGCAAATTTATTGAAAATAAAAAAACTGAGAAATCCCATGTCCATAAGTATTCACAGCCTTTGCTCAAAACTTCGTTGATGCACCTTTGGCAGCAATTTCAGCCTCAAGTCTTTTTGAATATGATGCCACAAGCTTGGCACACCTATCCTTTGCCAGTTTGCCCATTCCTCTTTGCAGCACCTCTCAAGCTCCATCAGGTTGGATGGGAAGCGTCGGTGCACAGCCATTTTAAGATCTCTCCAGAGATGTTCAATCGGATTCAAGTCTGGGCTCTGGCTGGGCCACTCAAGGACATTCACAGAGTTGTCCTGAAGCCACTCCTTTGATATCTTGGCTGTGTGCTTAGGGTCGTTGTCCTGCTGAAAGATGAACCGTGGCCCCAGTCTGAGGTCAAGAGTGCTCTGGAGCAGGTTTTCACCCAGGATGTCTCTGTACATTGCTGTAGTCATCTTTCCCTTTATCCTGACTAGTCTCCCAGTCCCCACAGCATGATGCTGCCACCACCATGCTTCACTGTAGGGAGTGTATTGGCCTGGTGATGAGCGGTGCCTGGTTTCCTCCAAACATGACTCCTGGCATTCACACCAAAGAGTTCAATCTTTGTCTCATCAGACCAGAGAATTTTCTTTCTCATGGTCTGAGAGTCCTTCAGGTGCCTTTTGGCAAACTCCAGACGGGCTGCCATGTGCCTTTTACTAAGGAGTGGCTTCCGTCTGGCCACTCTACCATACAGGCCTGATTGGTGGATTGCTGCAGAGATGGTTGTCCTTCTGGAAGGTTCTCCTCTCTCCACAGAGGACCTCTGGAGCTCTGACAGAATGACCATCGGGTTCTTGGTCACCTCCCTGACTAAGGCCCTTCTCCCCCGATCGCTCAGTTTAGATGCCTGGTCAGCTCTAGGAAGAGTCCTGGTGGTTTCGAACTTCTTCCACTTACGGATGATGGAGGCCACTGTGCTCATTGGGACCTTCAAAGCAGCAGAAATTTTTCTGTAACCTTCCCCAGATTTGTGCCTCGAGACAATCCTGTCTCGGAGGTCTACGGACAATTCCTTTGACTTCATGCTTGGTTTGTGCTCTGACATGAACTGTCAACTGTGGGACCTTATATAGACAGGTGTGTGCCTTTCCAAATCATGTCCAGTCAACTGAATTTACCACAGGTGGACTCCAGTGAAGCTGCAGAAACATCTCAAGGATGATCAGGGGAAACAGGATGCACTTGAGCTCAATTTTGAGCTTCATGGCAAAGGCTGTGAATACTTATGTACATGAGCTTTCTCAATTTTTTTATTTTTAATAAATTTACAAAAATCTCAAGTAAACTTTTTTCACGTTGTCATTATGGGGTGTTGTGTGTAGAATTCTGAGGAAAAAAAATGAATTTAATCCATTTTGGAATAAGGCTGTAACATAACAAAATGTGGAAACAGTGATGCAGCAGACCCCCGCAAAGTCGCGGTTCAGAGTTCGTGGCCTCAGTCGTTTGTGGATTTTTCCTTAGAATCTAACTAATAATTGTTAGCAGAAACCGCAAATATCCTCCTCAATTTTTATGGCTTTTTTGTGGCAATACTGCACTGTAGAGAGACCAGGAAGCAACGGTAGAGGAAAACGCAGCTTGGGATGGTGAAAGTAGCCAATCCGAGAGCGTTATTCATTTCTCCTTCCTGCTGATTGGCTGCTGCCCTGTGACACATCTCTGGCTGAGTGTTCTCGTGTTTTTCATTTTGTTCTTCTTAAAGACCCAAGATGCCACCCAAACGCCCTGAACCATCTAAGGCTTCTGGCAGTGAGCCTAAGCGCCACAAGAAGTTTAAGACACTCCAGGAGAAGGTTGAACTATTGGATTTGCTCCGGGAACTAAAAAATTATGCCACAGTAGCGCACCATTATGGCATCAACGAAAGCACCATACGCTACATAAAGAACAGTTGCAAGGGATGATTGAAGCATGGGATCCCTATATGGTTCGGCCTCTCAAAGTTAATAATGGCATCGATGCAGCCATTCAGACATATAAAACCCTCCTCGCCACCATGAAGAAACAATGTCAGCAACTTCCCATCACAATGTTCCTCAAACCTATGAAGAAAAGCCAGCATGAAACCCCACCAGAAGAAGACCCGTCCGAAAATACGACTCCTCCTGAAGCGCCTGAAGAAGAGGCGCCACCCGAGGAGCTGTACATCCTCTGCATCGTACTGCACAGCTACTTCATCATCATCATCATCAATATCATTCAGTCAGTCATTTTCCAACCCGGTATACCCTAACACAGGGTCACGGGGGTCTGCTGGAACCAATCCCAGCCAACACAGGATGCAACGCAGGAACAAATCCCTGGGCGCCAACCCACCGCAGGGCACCCACACGCACACCAAGCACACACTAGGGACAATTTAGGATCGCCAATGTACCTAACCTGCATGTCTTTGGACTGTGGGAGGAAACCCACGCAGACACGGGGAGAACATGCAAACTCCACGCAGGGAGGACCCAGGAAGCGAGCAAGGCAGCAGAGCTACCACTGCGCCACCATGCCGCCCAATGTTAGACATCGGTTCCTCAAACTTTACGCATTGTTTAAGCAAAACAATAGGTGGCACTATTTCCCAGAATAAAAGTACAGCATAATGCCCAAGATGGCATTCGTTAAAAAAAAAACAAAAAACAAACGACAAAGTTTACGTTTACTACTACAAAAATCAACCTATTTTAACATCTTGGAGCTGTGTGGTATATCAGGGCCGTACGGCTCCCCAAACCCGGACACAGACAGGCACAGCGACACACAAGTGTAAAACCACCACACACTTTATTTCTTTTTGCCTTCCCCGTTCCCCACAAGTATAAGACAGTCCCGACAATACTGCTCAGTCCCTTCTCTTTCTCTTTCTCGGCTGCCTCTATTCCTCTCCCAGCAAGCTTCATTTTCCTCCTCCCGACTCTGGCTCCTTGAGATGGCCTCTTTTATCGGGCACCCTGTAAGTGCTCCAGGTGCTCTCCAATCCTCTTCCGGGTGTGGCAGAAGTGCTGCATGCCAAGGCTCCGGAACTG
Source organism: Erpetoichthys calabaricus (assembly GCF_900747795.2). Classification (NCBI taxonomy): domain Eukaryota; kingdom Metazoa; phylum Chordata; class Cladistia; order Polypteriformes; family Polypteridae; genus Erpetoichthys; species Erpetoichthys calabaricus. The sequence continues at coordinate 188,163,803 of NC_041400.2, forward strand.
TACAGGCGCCCCCCTGTCAAAGGCCATGGGCCCCAGCAGGGTTGAGCTTCTAAGCTCCACACCAGTGGCCCCGATGTAATCCAGGAAGGGTTGTCCTCTCGTGTTCCGGGGGAGATAATGCCCTGGACATGTTCTCTCCCCCAGTGCTTATAACTTTTGCTATTTTATAAAAAGCATCCCATGACATTGACATTTTTCATTGCATGTGAATCCCCCCCATAGTTCATTTTATTATCCATCTAAATAAAAAGAATATGTGTCTGTGAGTCTGTGCATCTCTGTATCCATCTGGTTACAATGCTTCTGTCATTCCAACAGGTGATGCATCATAAATATTTGCAACAATAAAATGCATTTCATTTTTCATTCCAACAGATGGCGCATGACAAACATTAAAAGTGCTTTTACAACTCCCATACCAAATGATATATAACTGACACATATGCACTGCATTTGTCATTCCAACAGACGATGCATCACAAACATTACCAATAGTTTTTACGAATTCCATACCAAATAACATAAACAGTAATAGAGACATATGTACTATATTTGTCATTCCAACAGATGGTGCATGACAAACATTAAAAATGTTTTTACGACTCCCATACCAAATGATATATAACAGACACATTTGCACTGCATTTGTCATTCTAACAGATGGCGTATCACAAACATTACCAATGCTTTTTATGAATCCCATACCAAATAACATATACAGTAACAGAGACATATGCACTACATTTGTCATTCCAACAGATGGCGCATGACAAACATTAAAAGTGCTTTTACGACTCCCATACCAAATGATATATAATAGACACGTTTGCACTACATTTGTCATTCTAACAGATGGTGCATCACAAACATAACCAATACTTTTTACGAATTCCATACCAAATAACATAAACAGTAATAGAGACATATGTACTATATTTGTCATTCCAACAGATGGTGCATGACAAACATTAAAAATGCTTTTACGACTCCCATACCAAATGATATATAACAGACACATTTGCACTGCATTTGTCATTTTAACAGATGGCGTATCACAAACATTACCAATGCTTTTTACGAATCCCATACCAAATAACATATACAGTAACGGAGACATATGCACTACATTTGTCATTCCAACAGATGGCGCATGACAAACATTGAAAGTGCTTTTACGACTCCCATACCAAATGATATATAACAGACACATTTGCACTGCATTTGTCATTCTAACAGATGGTGCATCACAAACATTACCAATGCTTTTTACGAATTCCATACCAAATAACATATACAGTAACAGACACATATGCACTGCTTTTGTCATTCCAACAGATGGCGCACGACAAACATTAAAAATGCTTTTACGACTCCCATAGCAAATGATATATAACAGACACATTTGCACTGCATATATCATTCTAACAGATGGCGTATCACAAACATTACCAATGCTTTTTACGAATTCCATACCCAATAACGTATACAGTAAAGAGACATATGCACTACATTTGTCATTCCAACAGATGGCGCATGACAAACATTAAAAGTGCTTTTACGAATCCCATACCGAATGATATATAACAGACACATATTCACTGCATTTGTCATTCCAACAGGTGGTTTATCACAAACATTAACAATGCTTTTACGAATTCAATACTAAATAACACATATAGTTAAAGAGACATATGCACTGCATTTGCCATTCCAACAGATGGTGCATCACAAACATTGATAGAACTTTATTTGTCCAATGGGGGAAAATTTGGTTTTTTATAAATAATATATTAAATACTTTTTATAGGTGCTCTCTGTGCATTGTGATTGACGGATTGTCCCCTCCAAGTTTGATTATCGGCCTACATCTGATGCTACCAGGTTATTCTCCGCTTCGCTGCTTTGAGCAACCGAGCTCAGAAAACAGATGGATAGATGGCATGCATTAAAAATGATTGTCGGAAGACAACGCAATGTAAGCCTAAAAGCGATACGACCTGCTAAGCACCAAGCATTCCTAAAAGTTAAACTTTCTAACAGATCCATATGGGGAGGCCAGGTATGGGGGGGTTGGGGCGAGGGGAATGCAACAAACTGTACGGACGCCAAAAGTGTGGAAATGACAGCCATCACACGTAATTTGCTTCAGCAGACTTTGCCTAAGAGACATGCAAATCGAGGCTGTTTTTAATTGTCCAGACTAACATGCGTAGACAGTGCGATGGCTCCCAGATGAGTGGTCTCGGCTAAACCTTTTACCAGCAAACAGGAGCTGCGAGACAATTTAGATGATGTGCTGAAAGATATGAGCTCTTTAATATGCCCTGGAATTAACGAGGTGGGCCACAAACACAAGAGCGTCTAGAAATACGAGAAACGCTACTGTGGGGAGGAACAGCACAGACTTTTAAACAGCGAATGAGTACAGTGGGTCAGAGAAGTTTGAAAATGAAACTATTTAATCTGGAGGAAAAAAATAATACTTCAAAAATAATAATGTCCTCACAGGTGGCGCAGTGGTAGTGCTGCTGCTTTGCAGTAAGGAGACTGTGGAAGATTGTGGGTTCGCTTCCCGGTTCCTCCCTGTGTGGATAGCGCTTTGAGTATTGAGAAAAGCGCTATATAAATGTAATGAATTATTATTAATAAAAAAAATAACTTTTTACAAATATACAGCACTTTTTCTCACTATTTAAAGTGCTTTTCATAGTGAGTGGGGAGCCACTTCAACCACCACCAATGTGAAGCATCCATCTGGGCGATGCGATGGCAGCCATTTTGTGCCTGTACACTCACCCACCACACATGAGGTATTAGGTGGTGTAGGGGTGAGAGAGATACAGTAGCCAGTTAGAGACAGGGGATGATTAGGCGGCCAGAATGACCAGCCCGTGGTGGGCTAGCCAAGACATCGGGATACCCCCTGCTCTTTAGGAAGAAGGCCCAGGGATCTTTTATGACCACAGAGAGTCAGGACCTCAATTTTACATCTCATCCATTGGATGCCACCATTTTTACAGCGCAGTGTCCCCGTCACTGCACTGGGGCATTGGGATCCACACACACAAACCACAGGGTAAGTGCCCTCTGCCACCCTCACCAACACCTCTTTCAGCAGCAGCCCAAGCTTTTCCTAAATGTCCTACCATCCAGGTACTGGCCAGGCCTGAATAGGCTTAGCTCCAGGTGGACGACCTCTTCTGAAGTGCAGCTGGTATGGTTGCTGGAAATGTTCAGAATCGTTATGGTAACAATTTTTCATTTTTTTGTTTTTCTGACATAGCCTCCATAGGGTTTTGATGTACCCCTGGAAAAATATTATTAAGGGTAACGGAAACATATAAATCCCAAAATCTGCCTGGTGTCCCCTGCTGTACTGATGCTGATTTAGCACACATACTTTGTGGACGTGTTCTGAAACGGTCACCAAAGCACCGTCCAGCGTCGCAATCAGAACAGCAGAAGCATCAGCACAAGTTTCTTTGCTCACATTTCTCGTATTTTTTTCTTATCTGTGGCCTGTGTATGAGGGTATAGAATGTGAGGTCAAGGGTGCAGCAGACTAGCACAGGTGTGCCCCAGGGACTGGTGCTGGGCCCTCTCCTCTGCTCCCTACACACCCCCTCATTAGGCCCTATTATCAAGTCCAGTGGGTTTATTCCTGTCAGTTCTCTGCTGATGACTCACAAGCTGTGCCTGCAGTTGGCTCCGGAGGACCACACGGTATCAGCTAGGATCTCAATTTGCAGCCGTGTCGTAAACGGAGAACTTTACTGCACTCACATTGCAATGCAATGCAATGGCTTTGGTGATTAAGGGCACCTCGCGAGAATGAAGCTGCCTTTTGTTAACCATACGCAGTGACGTTCCATTATTGCACAAGTCATCCATGATGCCAAGATCAGACTGACAAACGTTGTGGCTCGGTGGCTTGGGTGATTCATTTATGTTAACCTCTTTAGAGTTAGGGCCGAGCGTCAAAAACAGAGCTGAAAACGTTAGTCGCGAGCGTCACTCTGGCAACGGTGTAGACGTGTCTCGCATGAGACAACAATTTTACTCGGGCTGTAAAAGTGCCAACAGCATTAGTGCCGAGCATTACCCTGGCAACAGTGTAGGCATGTCTTATGTAAGCGTCAGGCCCGAACGTTACCCTGGCAACAGTGTAGGCATGTCTTATGTAAGTGTCAGGCTCGAATGTTACCCTGGCAACAGTGTAGGCGTGTCTTATGTACGTAAGTGTCAGGCCCGAACGTTACCCTGGCAACAGTGTAGGCGTGTCTTATGTAAGTGTCAGGCCCGAACGTTACCCTGGCAACAGTGTAGGCGTGTCTTATGTAAGTGTCAGGCTCGAATGTTACCCTGGCAACAGTGTAGGCGTGTCTTATGTACGTAAGTGTCAGGCCCGAACGTTACCCTGGCAACAGTGTAGGCGTGTCTTATGTAAGCGTCAGGCCCGAACGTTACCCTGGCAACAGTGTAGGCATGTCTTATGTAAGTGTCAGACTCGAATGTTACCCTGGCAACAGTGTAGGCGTGTCTTATGTACGTAAGTGTCAGGCCCGAACGTTACCCTGGCAACAGTGTAGGCGTGTCTTATGTAAGTGTCAGGCCCGAACGTTACCCTGGCAACAGTGTAGGCGTGTCTTATGTAAGTGTCAGGCTCGAATGTTACCCTGGCAACAGTGTAGGCGTGTCTTATGTACGTAAGTGTCAGGCTCCGAACGTTACCCTGGCAACAGTGTAGGCGTGTCTTATGTAAGTGTCAGGCCCGAACGTTACCCTGGCAACAGTGTAGGCGTGTCTTATGTAAGTGTCAGGCTCGAATGTTACCCTGGCAACAGTGTAGGCGTGTCTTATGTACGTAAGTGTCAGGCCCGAACGTTACCCTGGCAACAGTGTAGGCGTGTCTTATGTAAGTGTCAGGCCCGAAAGTTACCCTGGCAACAGTGTAGGCGTGTCTTATGTTAAGTGTCAGGCCCGAACGTTACCCTGGCAACAATGTAGGGATGTCTTATGTTAAGTGTCAGACCCAGGCGTTACCCAGGCAACAGTGTAGACGCGTCTCGCATAAGACCAGAAGTTTACTCGGGCTGTAAAAGTGCCAACAGCATTAGTGCCGAGCATTACCCTGGCAACAGTGTAGGCGTGTCTTATGTAAGTGTCAGGCCCGAACGTTACCCTGGCAACAGTGTAGGCATGTCTTATGTAAGTGTCAGGCCCGAACGTTACCCAGGCCACAGTGTAGGCGTGTCTTATGTTAAGTGTCAGGCCCGAACGTTACCCTAGCAACAATGTAGGCGTGTCTTATGTTAAGTGTCAGACCCAGGCGTTACCCAGGCAACAGTGTAGACGCGTCTCACATAAGACCCGAAGTTTACTCGGGCTGTAAAAGTGCCAACAGCATTAGTGCCAAGCGTTACCCTGGTAACAGTGTAGGTTTGTCTTATGTAAGTGTCAGGCCTGAGCGTTGCCCGGGCAATGGTGAAGACGCATCTTGCATAAGATCCAAGGTTTACTTTGGCTGTAATAGTGGCAACAGCGTTAGTGCCAAGCGTTACCCTGGCAACAGTGTAGGCGTGTCTTATGTTAAGTGTCAGACCCAGGCGTTACCCAGGCAACAGTGTAGATGCATCTAGCGTAAGACCCGAAGTTTACTTGGGCTGTAAAAGTGCCAACAGCGTTAGTGCTGAGCGTTACCCTGGCAACAGTGTAGGTGTGTCCTATGTAAGTGTCAGGACCAGACGTTACCCAGGCAACCATGTAGGCGTATCTTATGTAAATGTCAGGCCAAGCAATACCTGGGCAGTAGTGTAGGCATGTCTTATATAAGTGTCAGGCCCAGGTGTTACCTGGTCAACAGTGTAGGCGTGTCTTATGTACGTGTCAGGCCCGAGCGTTAATCGGACAATGTTCGGACAATGTTGTACACGCGTCTCGGATAAGACCTGAGGTTTGCTTGGGCTGTAAAAGTGCCAACAGCATTAGTGCTGAGTGTTACCCTGGCAACAGTGTAGGCGTATCTTATGTAAGTGTCAGGGCCAAGCGTTACCCAGGTAACAGTGTAGGTGTGTCTTATGCAAATGTCAGGCCCAGGGTGTTACCCAGGCAACCGTGTAGGCGTGTCTTATGTAAGTGTCAGGCCCGAACGTTACCCTGGCAACAGTGTAGGCGTGTCTTATGTAAGTGTCAGGCTCGAATGTTACCCTGGCAACAGTGTAGGCGTGTCTTATGTACGTAAGTGTCAGGCCCGAACGTTACCCTGGCAACAGTGTAGGCGTATCTTATGTAAGTGTCAGGGCCAAGCGTTACCCAGGTAACAGTGTAGGTGTGTCTTATGCAAATGTCAGGCCCAGGGTGTTACCCAGGCAACCGTGTAGGCGTGTCTTATGTAAGTGTCAGGCCCGAACGTTACCCTGGCAACAGTGTAGGCGTGTCTTATGTAAGTGTCAGGCTCGAATGTTACCCTGGCAACAGTGTAGGCGTGTCTTATGTACGTAAGTGTCAGGCCCGAACGTTACCCTGGCAACAGTGTAGGCGTGTCTTATGTAAGTGTCAGGCCCGAGCGTTACCTGGGAAACGGTGTAGGCGTGTCTTATGTAAGTGTCAGGCCCGAGAGTTACCTGGGAAACGGTGTAGACGTGCCTTCTCCTAGACTCATTATGGCGTCTCGTAAGAAACATTTTTCAGCAGCCCAGGTGTTGCACATTCTTGACAGGGATACGAGCAGTGAGGCTGAGGAGCCTCTCATCAGCAGTGACGACAACGATGTGAATCTGTCTTCAGGCAGTGAAACCGAAACAGACAGAGAATCCGAAAGTGACGCTCGTGTCACACACGTGGACATATTATTGAGAGGGATGTTCAAAAAGTGTCCTCACTTTTATATTTTCGTTGGAAGCGATGAAGGCAGGAGGAGTAGTGATTGGGCATTAAACAGTGGGTATGATGCTGGGAAAATTGCATCGCAAACGAAGGTAACTAGGAAGAAAGTGATGTTATATTGTTTTTAAAAATAGAGTTAAAAAAAGTGTGTCCCTTGTATAATTATTATTAATCATCATCATTATTATTTGTATTATTATTATTATACCTTCTACACTTCTGCCTTTGTATTTTCAGTGTTTCGCACATTTTACAGTAAAGACTTAAATAAAAAGGTCATCATTCCTTCTTCTCCCTCTTCTATCTCCGTCCACATGAGTTTTCGTCGTCTGCCTCCCCCTGAAGGAGGCAGAGCAGCTCCTTTTATGTCAAAGCCATGGCATGCCAGAAGCACTGCCAGGTTAAACTGAAGCTCCCCAAAATAATGCCGTCCATACTACACAAAGCCAAAAGCAGGACCCCCGATAGGATCGCCTTTCCAGACTACGATACCCAGACAACCTTGTAAGGAGTCCATACTGAGTTACAGCCAGGGGGGCACTGCCACCTTTTGTACCGGGGGTTATAAACAATAGGTCCACTCGTCCCTTGTCCTTCCATTATTTGATCAACTCATTTGGGCTCCATCCATTGTGGCACTCATTCCTGACCCCATTCATGATGCCAGTCCATCCCATCTGCCGCTTACCATATGTAGTTGCCAAACCGAACTGCGTTCTAAAGTGAAGCATTTTCAATAAAAAGAGGATTCTAGAAACCATCTGGAAAGTAAATGAAGAGCCACCATCGTCCTCCACAGTCCCGGGATGGACTACAGAAGAGCTCTGGATTTGGATCTTCTGGAGCTGTCAGGCGGGAGCACTCACCCTTATGCCACCAGGTGCCAAGTGTGAACTTCATCATAATTGATGGGAATGCTTATGAATGAGCCCTCTCTTTGCAAACATATTGTGTGCATTTTTGGATTGGATTGCGCTTGACACATTTGTAACGTGAACTTTAAATTCAATAAAACTTCATTAACAAGAGAGCGTGTGAATGGCCATTGGGGATAATAAAGGAGCCCTTCTATTTGGCGGCGTGCTGAACTACGAGATAAAGCCAAAACGCTTGGCAAACTGGGCCACCGGGGAGATGCCAAGCATTAAGGAGGGACACAAAGAAGCAAAAACCCCAAGGTGTACCGCTTGAAAAGCCATTCAAGGAGCCGAGGCCATTCATGGAGCAATGCAAAGCAAGTCAACTTCTGGCAGTGTTCGGGACAATCCACAATTTAGGAGCCACTGAATATGATTTTTATGTTTAAAAAAAAATCGGGAGTGGTCTCCCCTCGACTTTCTCATATAGTCAGATATGGGGATGGAAATTTAAGGAGTAAACCGCAAGGCAATGATTATATTTTTATATTATGGACATTAAAGAACCATCAAGAACAAATCAAATCAAATTAATAATATATTGAACAATTATTATAAAAGTACAGTTGAATAAATCGGACTCTGCAGCTGCATGAATAAAAAGGTAAAGTACCACTTCCGGTTAGCGGACATAGTCAAAAAGTTGATAGAAATCTACGTTTTGTACCTAATACTTGTATGCAAAATTTGGTTGACCGAAGTGAAAGCGTACGCAAGTTATCGTCTTTACATACACACACAGACAGGCACACAGAGACAATTATAAAAATGGTATTTTTGGACTCAGGGCGGTCTTAAACATTGAAATTCATGAAAATCTCGATATCGAATTTCTGGGGAATTCCAATACTTTCCCTATACTTCGTATACGAGAAAGTCGGGGAGGTCTAAAACATAGAGATTCATCAAAATCTCGAAAATCAAATTTTTTGGACGATTACCATACTTTCCCTACAAGACAGCAAATCGGACTCAGGGAGGTCTAAAACATCAAAATTCATCAAAATCTCAAAATGGAATTTTTGGAGGATTCCAATATGTGAAAAAGTCAGATGGGTCTAAAACGGCGAGATTTATCAAAATCTCAACATTGACTCTCTGGACAATTACAATTCTCTCCCTATACTTCATATACAAGAAAGTAACAAGAAACGGCACACAAACCAACGCTTTTTAGATCCAATAAAGCAACAACACTCCCCCCGGGAGTGAATGTTTGTCTTTCTCTGGCCACCATTGCAAGTAAACCTGCAGCAAGGCTTGTATGGTAATTAATTTGTCTTCCATTCATCCATTAGCCAACCCGCTATATCCTAATTACAGGGTCACGGGGGGTCTGCTGGAGCCAATCCCAGCCAACACAGGGCGCAAGGCAGGGAACAAACCCGGGGCAGGGAGCCAGCCCACCTCAGGGCACACACACACACACACACACACCAAGCACACACTAGGGACAATCTAGAATCAGCAATCCACCTAACCGGCATGTCTTTGGACTGTGGGAAGAAACCCACGCAGACACGGGGAGAACATGCAAACTTCACACAGCGCGGACCCGGGAAGCGAACCCGGGTCTCCTTACTGCAAGGCAGCAGCGCTACCACTGCACCACCTTAAGATATAACCATCCATCCATCCATTATCCAACCCGCTATATCCTAGCCCAGGGTCACGGGGGTCTGCTGGAGCCAATCCCAGCCAACACAGGGCGAAAGGCAGGAAACAAACCTTGGGCAGGGCGCCAGCCCACCACAGGGCACACCCACACACACCAAGCACACACTAGGGACAATTTAGAATCACCAATGCACCTAACATGCATGTCTTTGGAATGTGGGAGGAAACCCACACAGACACGGGGAGAACATGCAAACTCCATGCAGGGAGGACCCGGGAAGCAAACCCAGGCGTCCTTACTGTGAGGCAGCAGTGCTACCCACTGCGCCACCGTGCCGCCCATTGATTTGTCTTGTTAAGATTTTTTAATAGTTGTGAAGTTTGGATTTTATATCTTAAAATAATTAATTAAGCACATTTAGCAAAGTTTATTATATAATGTAAAAAAGCGTTTCCAGGTAACCAAGGGCAGCTGAGATGGGATGCAAGCAGATTACATTTGGGCTGTCAGCAGGAAACTCTCTGCTTATTTACTGGATGAGAAAGGCAGCTGCCTTCAGCTTCTGTGCTAACAAAGAAAGGAGATGCCCCTTCAGTCTCAGCTTTTAAATCCCGACTCACTACTTCAGTTTAGCACACCCTGACTAGAGCTGCTGATTAACTGTACAGACTGCATCTCTGTTGTTAGTCATTAGCACTAAAACATAAGTAACATGACAGTTAGAATTTACCTGTTCGGTTTCTCTTCTTGGTACTCAAATGTGGCACTTGGTGCCACGGCCCACCTGCCTAAGGTACAATAAAGTTATCTCAGAGAGAGGGGTTCTTACATCGGATTGGCTGGCCCAGAGCTGACTCAGCTGTGGAGTGGCCAATAGGGAGAGGCAGCTTGATAGCTGAGGTCTCCAGGACTCTGAACAAATCCAAATCCTCTTATGTGATATCATCTACTGTTAAATTCTGCTCTGTACTTGTAATATTTCATTTGCACTATTATATTGTACCAGTAATGGCGCACAATAATGTGCAGTGAATACACTTGACGTGAGCATTCCTAGTTTTCATCCTCTTTCTCTGTACGTTTACCATTCGTTTCCTCAGAGGTTGATGCGCTTGCTGCTTCCTGAGCAGCTCTTCTTTTCTCCACCCTAGCGGCCCGCTTCTTCTCTTCTTTCGTCGGCATATTTTTGCATTAAAACTGGTTAAGGCAGTGTCTGTGTTGCAGTTACTCAGTACGTTTTCTTTAATTTCTCACTTAAGTCTCAAATTATTCTTGAGGCAGATTGAAAACATGAAGAGATATAAAGCGGTAGGAGAAGTGACAGCGAAGGTGGTAGGGATGAGAACGGCGCCCGTACGCATGCGCCACATGGCCACCCTGCTGGCCACTGCCGAGAGTTGATTCTACAATAAAATAAAATAAAAATAAAAAGAGGAATAACCTTGGAGGTCAACCCTCACCCCGAAAGCGGATAGTAGACGCCACGTAGTATATGTGTACCAAATTTTAGGTCAATAGGTCAAACGGATTGCGAGCTACATCCATCCATTTTCCAACCTGCTGAATCCGAACACAGGGTCACGGGGGTCTACTGGAGCCAATCCCAGCCAACACAGGGCACAAGGCAGGAACCAATGCCGGGCAGGGTGCCAACCCACCGCAGGACACACACAAACACACCAAGCACACACTAGGGCCAATTTAGAATCGCCAAGATTGTGAGCTACAGGTGATTTAAAATCCTGGACAGACAAACGGAGAGCCACGGTAGCGTTTTGTATATAAAGATTGAGGATTACTTGTGTTCTGTTCTGTGTATTGTACTGTATATTACTGTACTGTGTATTGTACTGTGTCTTTTTGACACCCACTGCACGCCCAACCTACCTGGAAAGGGGTCTCTCTTTGAACCGCCTTTCCCGAGGTTTCTTCCATTTTTTTACCTCTACAAGGGTTTTTTATTCTTGTCTTATCAAAGATGTAAGTCAGGGGTTCCCCAACTCCAGTCCTGGAAGGCCTCAGTGGCTGCAGTTTTTCATTCTAACCCTTCTCTTAATTAGTGACCTGTTTTTGCTGCTAATTAACTCCTTTTCCTTTCATTTTAATTGACTTGCTGTTTTAAGATTTGTTCCCTTGAATTTCTTCATCGTTCCTCTGAATGGCTTCATTTCTTTCCTTCAATGGCACCCAAACAGAAATGCAATGTGAAGTGAGGGAGCCAACAGAAGACCAACTGAGTCAGGGCCTCCAACTCCAACCCATTGCTTCATTAGGCTCTGATTCTTGCCGTTAATTAAACCCGTTCTTTAATTCCATGGCTTGTTGCTGCTCTCATTGTGCAATAGCAAACATTTCCAAAATTTTCTCTTTTCTAGTGGTATCGTCAAAACCCCAACTGGATACAAAATGAATCTTTATAGAATAAATGATTTATTTTAACATAGGCTCTGCAATCTAAAAAGCTAAAAATCCACAAAAGAAATTGCATAAGGAGGCAAGGAAATTCAGAGCAAAGAAAGTTCCAATACAAAATCCTAAGAAACACAAGTAACACGCCACTCCCTTAGCACATGCAAAACTATGGAAGGCCCTCCAGTTTTATAGGGTGGAGGGCAGTTGCTGATGGTGATTGGCAGGTGGCCCCGCCCCTTGGGGAACCACCCACAAAACACAAGTAAAACTCGACTCCCTTAGCACATTCAAAACTATGGAAGGCCATCTGTTTTATAGGGTGGAGGGAAGTTCCTGATGGTGATTGGCAGGTGGCCCCGCCCCTTGGGGAACCACCCACAAAACACAAGTAACAACACATGCAAAACTATGGAAGGCCCTCCAGTTTTATAGAGTGGATGGCAGTTGCTGATGGTGATTGGCAGGTGATCCCGCCCCTTGGGGAACCACTCACAAAACACAAGTAAAACTTGACTCCCTTAGCACATTGAAAACTATGGAAGGCCCTCCAGTTTTATAGGATGGAGGGAAGTTCCTGATGGTGATTGGCAGGTGGCCCCGCCCCTTGGGGAACCACTCACAAAACACAAGTAAAACTTGACTCCCTTAGCACATTCAAAACTATGGAAGGCCATCTGTTTTATAGGGTGGAGGGAAGTTCCTGATGGTGATTGGCAGGTGGCCCCGCCCCTTGGGGAACCACCCACAAAACACAAGTAACACTCAATTCCCTAACACATGCAAAACTATGGAAGGCCCTCCAGTTTTATAGAGTGGATGGCAGTTGCTGATGGTGATTGGCAGGTGATCCCGCCCCTTGGGGAACCACTCACAAAACACAAGTAAAACTCGACTCCCTTAGCACATTGAAAACAATGGAAGGCCCTCCAGTTTTATAGGATGGAGGGAAGTTCCTGATGGTGATTGGCAGGTGGCCCCACCCCTTGGGGAACCACCCACAAAACACAAGTAACACTTGACTCCCTTAGCATATGCAAAACTATGGAAGGCCATCCATTTTATAGGGTGGAGGGAAGTTCCTGATGGTGATTGGCAGGTGACTCCGCCCCTCATGGAACCGCCCACAAAACACATGTAACACTTGACTCCCTTAGCATATGCAAAACTTTGGAAGCCCCTCCAGTTTAATAGGGTGGAGGGAAGTTCCTGACGGTGATTGGCAGGTGGCCTCACCCCTTGGGGGTAACCACCCACAAAACACATGGGGACCAGAGCAGACCAACATTCCTGAGACCTTCACCTTTCTTCATTTTCAGATATTGTATGATGGACGCAGTTTGCTGGTCCTGTTTTGGCTCATTTTGTATCTCATTATTGTTGGTCGGCTAATTAAGGAAAAAGAATCAATTAAGAATTAAGAAGCAAATTAGGCCCAAAACAGGTCACTAATTAAGAAACGGGTTAGAATGAAAACCTGCAGCCACTGAGGCCCTCCAGGACCGGAGTTGGGGACCCCTGATGTAAGTGATCTAATTCTGTACCTTTTACTTGTGTATAAAAGAAGACCTCATCTAGCAGAGAAGGGTGGGCATCTTGTTACGGGATGCTGTTACGGCGTCCTGTGCTAGGAGTGCTCCCTCTTCGAAGAGAATAGACGGTTTAAGATTTTAAACTTCCTCCTACCTGCTTTCTCGTAAAAGGTTTTAGGTCCCCCGGAGGGGGGTGTCGGTCATTACTACCACATTTGCAGGATATTAATGCTTTACACACAAATACATTTGATTTATGGGTATTTATTTTACATAAACATGTGAACGGGACATTTTTTTTTAAATGTTTGTATATTTTCCCGATATTTTTGCATTCAAAGGAGTAAAAAAAGAAAAAACGCGTATTTAAATGCAGAGCCACATTCTCATTTCCGTCTTTAATTTATCTTGAGCAAAGAATAGAAAAAACGACGGTAGCCACACCAAGACCAACTATGGGGGGGGGGGGGGGGGGGGGTTCACCATTATATCCCACAATTGCAAGGCCAGAGTATCCGGATCATTCTCCTTATTTGAATTCATGATTTCTCCTTTCTTCGAGGGGGGCCAGTCGGCTCAATAGTATTTATAAAGAATCTCCGCTAAGCATTCACTCGAAATAAAACCAAACTTCTCCTGCCAACGCCAACTGATGGGCCGATTTAGTGCAGGGAGGTTTTGTTTACAAGTCTTTAAATCCTGTGGGATTAACGTTGCTTGAAATAACAGATTCTTACTGGAACAAAAAAATAAAAAAAGGTAATTTTCTTTCTAAAGACGAATGTGTTGAATTTTGCTGATTCTGGGTCACAGCATTTTAATGTGGACCATTCAGATCTGGTCAGCACACACAACTGTAGATATTTTCCTGCGGCTTAAATTCCATCATTTATTTACATAGCATGGTGCTAAAATAAAAGAAAAAAACGTGACAGAAATGTTAAGTCGACTCTTATTGCCTCAGGCTGAAAGAAGTGACACAGTATTCACGAAATGGAAGTGGACCGTTCCAGAACTGAACTGTATCTGCAGATTTAGATTCTCTTCTCTTTAAGCTCCCCCTGCTTCTTCCATACGGGCCCCGTAACAGGAGAGTCGCCCTACCAGCAAATGCAGCTCCTTCCTATTCTGGTCCGGTAGCCTTCCGATCCCCGGCTATGTAAGGCTCCAGCCGGACCGACACTTGGGTTCCCTTCCCAGCGGCCATGGCGCTCACGCCCAAAGCCTCCTCGACTGCCTCCCCCAGAGGCTGCTGGTTAATTTCTATAGAGGCACTATAGAGACCATCTTAACTAACTGCCTGATGGCCTGGGACAACAGCTACACCAAGTCTGCTAAAGTAGCCCTGCAGCGGGTCATAAAAACAGCAGAGGCCATTACTGGGACTGAACTGTCATCACTCGAACTCTCATATAAGACTCGCTGTGTGAGAAGAGCCAAAAACGTTCTCAAGGACAAAACTCATCCTGTTTGAGCTCCTCCCGTCAGGCAGACGCTTTAGGTCAATCCGTGTACAACGTACGCACAGAAAGACTAAAAAATAGCTTTCTCCCATCTGCCATAAACTTTCTGAACTCTGAATCTCCTCAGTCTGAGATCATTTTTAATTGAACATGTGCAATAAGCTATATTGGTAATGTGCAATATACTAATATAATACGATATATAAGTAAGAATTATGTTTCTGGACTTCTCTAGCGCCTTCAACACTATCCAACCTCTGCTCCTTAGGGACAAGCTGACAGAGATGGGAGTAGATTCATACCAGGTGGCATGGACAGTGGACTATCTTACAGACAGACCTCAGTATGTGCGTCTCAGGAACTGCAGGTCTGACATTGTGGTCAGCAACACAGGAGCGCCACAGGGGACTGTACTTTCTCCAGTCCTGTTCATCCTATATACATTGGACTTCCAATACAACTCGGAGTCCTGCCACGTGCAAAAGTTCGCTGACGACACTGCAATCGTGGGCTGCATCAGGAGTGGGCAGGAGGAGGAGTACAGGGACCTAATCAAGGACTTTGTTAAATGGTGCGACTCAAACCACCTACACCTGAACACCAGCAAAACCAAAGAGCTGGTGGTGGATTTTAGGAGGCCCAGACCCCTCATAGACCCAGTGATCATCAGAGGTGACTGTGTGCAGATGGTGCAGACCTATAAATATCTGGGAGTGCAGCTGGATGATAAATTAGACTGGACTGCCAATACTGATGCTCTGTGTAAGAAAGGACAGAGCCGGTTATACTTCCTTAGAAGGCTGGCGTCCTTCAACATCTGCAATAAGATGCTGCAGATGTTCTATCAGACGGTTGTGGCGAGCGCCCTTTTCTACGCAGTGGTGTGCTGGGGAGGCAGCATAAAGAAGAAGGACACCTCACGCCTGGACAAACTGGTGAGGAAGGCAGGCTGTATTGTAGGCATGGAGCTGGACAGTTTGACATCCGTGGCAGAGCGACGGGCGCTGAGCAGACTCCTGTCAATCATGGAGAATCCACTGCATCCACTGAACAGGATCATCTCCAGACAGAGGAGCAGCTTCAGTGACAGACTGCTGTCACCGTCCTGCTCCAACTGACAGATTGAGGAGATCGTTCTTCCCCCACACTATGTGACTCTTCAATATCACCAGGGGGGTAAACGTTAACATTATACAGTTATTGTCTGTCTGTATACCTGCATTGTTATCACTCTTTAATTTAATATTGTTTTTATCAGTATGCTGCTGGAGTGTGTGAATTTCCCCTTGGGATTAATAAAGTATCTATCTATCTATCTATCTATCTATCTATCTATCTATCTATCTATCTATCTATCTATCTATCTATCTATCTATCTATCTATCTATCTATTATATAGAGCCTTTCTTATCTATCTATGTATTATATAGTGCCTTTCATTATCTATCTATCTATCTATGTATTATATAGTGCCTTTCTTATCTATCTATCTATGTATGATATAGTGCCTTTCATTATCTATCTATCTATCTATCTATCTATCTATCTATCTATCTATCTATCTATCTATCTATCTATCTATCTATCTATTATATAGAGCCTTTCTTATCTATCTATGTATTATATAGTGCCTTTCATTATCTATCTATCTATCTATCTATCTATCTATCTATCTATCTATCTATCTATCTATCTATCTATCTATCTATCTATCTATGTATTATATAGTGCCTTTCTTATCTATCTATCTATGTATGATATAGTGCCTTTCATTATCTATCTATCTATCTATCTATCTATCTATCTATCTATCTATCTATCTATCTATCTATCTATCTATCTATCTATCTATCTATGTATTATATAGTGCCTTTCTTATCTATCTATCTATGTATGATATAGTGCTTTTCATTATCTATCTATCTATCTATCTATCTATCTATCTATCTATCTATCTATCTATCTATCTATCTATGTATGTATTATATAGTGCCTTTCTTATCTATCTATCTATGTATGATATAGTGCCTTTCATTATCTATCTATCTATCTATCTATCTATCTATCTATCTATCTATCTATCTATCTATCTATCTATCTATCTATCTATCTATCTATCTATCTGTATGTAATGTACTATTCATTAACAGGTCCAATAACAATTTATGCTGCTGTACTTTGAGCAATAATAATTTGCTCTGGTTTACTTGATCACTTAACACTGTATACAACATATTTGGAATTATTTAACTGCATAATTTAAATGCATCTTGTGGCTGTCACAAAAAGTAATTTCGTTGTGTTACACAATGACAATAAAGTGCTTGAACTCCCTTCAACGGCAAGTCATCTCCTCTGCCAGTCACTCCAGCTCCTCAAAACTGCTCAGCTGGAGCGACTGCTTCAATCTGCCCACCCGAGAGTTGACCAAACACCCCTCCGGGGTTTTCCAAACAGCTGCATTCACTTCAACGAGCCTTCTCTCACTCGCACTCTCACTCGCTCACCAACCGGCTTTCTCCTTCCTGCCGCCTTCTTCTCCCTTAACCTCCGTTCCCGTTCTTTCCTTTTTCTCACTCTCCTATCTGCCTCGTGCTTCTACTATATGTTACGGGGACGTGGATCAGGTGTGGCAATTAGCAGCTCCCGTCTTCAATCACGGATGCACCCGGGAACCGCTCTGGCCACACTACTGCGCCCCCTCTTTAAGCCGCGAGTCTAAGCTGCGATTATCTATTTAAAAACTTGGCCTTTTCGATTTGAGCTGTGGACCTGCTATACCACAGGCCAGGGGGCACCTGGACATCTCCGGACCCCTGGTCTGCAGCACTTCTGCCATACCAGGAGAGCAGTTGGTGCGGTTCCCGAGTGCAGTATAAAAGAGGCCGCCTCACTCCATTGAGGGGAGCCGGAGTCGGATGGCAGAGGACAGAGACTGCGAGGAGAGGAGGCGGCAGAAGAAAAGAAAAAGGAAAGTAAAAAGAAGTAAAAGGACTGAGCCGAGTATTGTGATGATGGGTGTCCTGGTGTCTCTCTGTAGTCGGGCTAATCTTCTATAGACAGGTGAGAGCCAACTGGAGCTTTTTGGCAAAGTCACTCAGTTCTAAGTCCACAGACAACAAAATGGAGCTTTCAAAGAAATGAACAGCAGACCTGCTCTGAAACATGGAGGAAGCTCGGTTAGGTTTAGGGGCTGCTTGGCAGCATCTGGCGTGGGGTGCCTTGAGTCTGTGCAGGGAACAATGAAACTTCAAGACTGTCAAGACATTCTGGAGCAAAACGTCCTGCTGAGTGTCAAAAAGCTCCGTCATGGACCCTCCAACAGGATGAGTCAAAACACAGAACTGAAAGCCCCCAAGAAGCGCTAAGAACAAAACATTGGACTATTCTGAAGAATAGGAGCCCTGATTTGAATCTCATTGAAAATCAATGGAAAGAAGTGAAACCTGCAGTCTGGAGAAGATCCCCTTCAAAGCTGACCCAGCTCAGGAGGACTGGGCCAAACTACCTGGCCCGTACATAACGTTGGACAACAGAATAGGTCAATAAGACCAATTCTGCTAATTTTAGACCCTTATTTGGTATTTCAATTATCATTTATGATTTTACATTTACTCTTCTTCTACATGTTTCCCTAACCTTGGCAACCGGACGGTCACGCAGATAAACAGACATTTCTCCTTTTATTAAGGTGGATGTCTGTCAATGCAGCAGTAACTCTCCATTGTACACATTCAACGTTATCTATTGGAATGTATTTCGGAATGCATTGCGTTTTTCATTCCAACAGATGGAGCATCCCAGACATTAACACTGCCTTTACAAATCCCATACTGTTGTGATTTGGGAGTCCCAAAAACACAAAAGACCCAAAACTACTTTCAAAAGTTCCCCTCTTTTGGGGGGGGGGGGGGTATCATCCAAACCCTAACTGGATACAAAATGAATCTTTATAGAATAAACAATTTATTTTAACATTGGCTCGGCAATCTAAAAAGCTCAAAACGCACAAAAGAAATTGCATAAGAAGGCAAAGAAATCCACAGCAAACAAAGTTCCAATACAGAATCCTAAGGCAAAATCGACAACAAGAAAATGGGTACAAAAAATAAATCTGGGAAATTACAAAAGGCACAGCAAAACACAAGTAACACAACCGACCCTTTGGGAACCACCCACAAAACACAAGTAACACTCCACTTCCTTAGCACGTGCAAAACTATGGAAGACCCTTCAGTTTTATAGGGTGGAGGGCAGTCCTTGGCGGTGATTGGCAGGTAGCCCCGCCCCTTGGGGAACCACCCACAAAACACAAGTAACACTCCACTCCCTTAGCATATGCAAAACTGTTGAAAGTCCTCCAATTTTATAGAGTGCAGGGCAGTCCTTGGCGGTGATTGGCAGGTGGCCCCGCCCCTTGGGGAACCACCCACAAAACACAAGTAACACTCGACTCCCTTAGCACGTGCAAAACTATGGAAGGCTCTTCAGTTTTATAGGGTGGAGGGCAGTTTCTGACCGTGATTGGCAGGTGGCCCCGCCCCTTGGGGAACCACCCACAAAACACAAGTAACACTCCACTCCCTTAGCATATGCAAAACTATGAAGGCCCTTCAGTTTTATAGGGTGGAGGGCAGTGTCTGACTGTGATTGGCAGGTGGCCCCGCCCCTTGGGGAACCACCCACAAAACACAAGTAACACTCCACTCCCTTAGCACAAGCAAAACTATGAAGGCCCTTCAGTTTTATAGGGTGGAGGGCAGTCCTTGGCAGTGATTGGCAGGTGGCCCCGCCCCTTGGGGAACCACCCACAAAACACAAGTAACACTCCACTCCCTAGCATGTTCAAAACTATGGAAGGCCCTTCAGGTTTATAGGGTGGAGGGCAATCTCTGACCGTGATTGGCAGGTGGCCCCGCTTCTTGGGGAACCACCCACAAAACACAAGTAACACTCCACTCCCTTAGCACATGCAAAACTGTTGAAAGTCCTCCAATTTTATAGAGTGCAGGGCAGTCCTTGGCGGTGATTGGCAGGTGGCCCCGCCCCTTGGGGAACCACCCACAAAACACAAGTAACACTCGACTCCCTTAGCACGTGCAAAACTATGGAAGGCCCTTCAGTTTTATAGGGTGGAGGGCAGTTCCTGACAGTAATTGGCAGGTGGCCCCGCCCCTTGGAGAACCACCCACAAAACATATGGGACATAATTAAGGCATTTTCCAATAATTAAATTAAAGAATAATGCACATAACACACAAAAAGAAACATTCACACAAATAAATAGACAAAACAGACATGAAAATACAACTTTGTACCCCAGCCAGGGGAGAAATGCTGGCTGAGAGATGGCACATACCAAATGACATACAGCGAGACATGGCAACTGGACGGACACAGACAAACACCCACAGACAATTCTTCTTTTACGAGGGACAGTCAAAAAGTTCTCCGAATTGTGATATAGCGGGAGAGTGAGAGATCAGATTGCGCACACATTGTTGTGAAGGGGAGCGCAGCACATCTATAGACCAGTTACAATAGGTCTGGATTGGTTTCGGGGTGTAGTATTGTTTTAATTACCATCTGAATTAGACATGTGCATAGTCATTTGACGCAATGTCGCAGTTCGAACAACGTGCTGACATCAAATTCATGTTCAAATTGGGGAAATCAGCTTCAGACATGCTAGCGGCACTGCAGCAACTCTGTGATGGTTACTTTTCGAGCAGCTACGCGGTTCATCCTTCAACATCTCTTGTCCATTCTTAAACCGGGAAAACCAGTCATAAACTGTGATTTTCTTTAGTGCATCAGCACCATAAACTTGTCCAGGCTTGAACCCCATAGAACTTCTGTGGATAGACCTGAAGATGGCAGTTTGAAGACACTCGACATCCAAACTAATGGAGCTTGAGAGGAATCAGCAAGGATAAACTATTTAAATCCAGGTGTGCAAAGCTTGTAGAGATTTACTTACGAAGAAGCAAAGCTGGAATTTCTGCCAAAGGGGCTTCCACAAAGTATTGAATTAAGCCTGTAAATACTTCCAGGAATGATAGGTTTCAGCTTTTGATCAAGTCTTTCTGAAAACATATTTTCAGTTTGTTATCATCAGTATAGACTGATGGGCAAAAATGGCAAACGTATGAATTTAAAATGTAATCGACAACACAATAAAGCATGTAGAAAGTGAAGGGATCAGAATCCTATCTGAATCCAACATATAACGAACTGCGCAAAAAGGAAGCACAACTAGAAATGTGAAGGATCAGATGTCCAAGTCCTCATGAATATATGGATGCCACAAGCTGGCTTATGCCTCTGATAACTTTATTTGATGCTTCCTGCCAAAGTAAGCCAGCGGAGTCCTGATGTTCAGCTCTCACAGTTTGCCTCCAGGTTACAAATCTGAATCAAACAAAGTCCTGTGCTCTTGTGCTCCCAGTGGGATTTCTGCTCTTTGTCAGCTCAACTGAAGACGCCTGTCACAGTTCAACAGGTGTGCTGCTGCCTTCCACCTGTCACCATCCCTGGCACAGACCACGAGTGGTGTCAACTGAACATATGTCACCAAAGTGTAAAAATACCAGGCAAAGCATGTCACATGTGGTGTGAAAGCATATGTTATCATTTATATGATAACATAACATTTTGAAGCCTTCTTAATCCAGCTGAGCTTTGCAGGGGGTTCAGAGTACAGCAGGGTAGCATTGGGTTCCCTTGATGTGGCATCTGTCTATCATAGCATTCTGTAGAGAACAATCAGAGACAGACTGGCATCTACCTGGGCCTCCATTTAAAGCCTCCTCAACCCCAGGCTTTGACTTTTCTTCTCTGCACACAGCGCATAACAAAACTGAGTCCACCCCTGGTTATGATCACTCAAGTCTTAAGTGTTTACAAATCCTGATTTTTATTTGTCTGCAGCCAACACCCCAGACGATCTGGAATGTCAATGGTGCTAATGCCTGCGGTAAAATGCATCTCAGTCAGAAGCTCTTCCCAGCAATGAAACAGTGCTCATTTTTGTCAGAACATGACATAAAGAAAACATTCTGCAATGTACAGCCATGTTGTATTAGACATAACCCAGGCCAAAAAGTATGAAAGCTGTGGTCTTCATGGGTTATGGCTATAAGCTCCTCACATGATGAGCCTGAACTGGAGATCACAGGTGGACTCGCTTTTGTATCACTGAGTTTGTACTTTGAGGTCTGTATTTTCAATGTAGTCTACCTAACCTCTTTAGTTTTAATTGTACATAAGATCAAACGCCCTACACTTTAACTTAAAAATAATACAATTATTAAAAGACTATCTGTGCTACCCATCTATGATGGATTGAAATCTTAATAATCAACATAGACCTCTGGTTAGACATATGTGTTGCAAGGTGCACTGCAAACGTTCTGTTATATGCCATTTGGTACGGGATTCATAACTGTAATGTGAATGTGTGGGATGCGCTATCTTTGGAATGACAGATGCAATGCATAGGTTTCTGTTATATGGCATTTGGTATGGGATTTGTACAAGCAATGTTAATGTTTGTGATGCACCATCTGCTGGAATGACTAATACAGTGTATTTTATTACTAAAATTGTTTGTGATGTGCTGTCTGTTGGAATGACAAATGTAATGCATTTTATTTTTAAAACTGTGATGTGCCTTCTGTTGGAATGGCAACTGCAATGCATTTTATCACTAAAAATGTCTGTGATGTGCCATTGGTTGGAATAAGAAATGCATTGCATTTCTAAAATGGTTTGTGATGTGCCAGAGACATTCTTTGGATGACAGATGCAATGCATATTTTGGTATGGGATTCATAAGAGCAGCGTTAATGTTTGCAATGTGCCATCTGTTGGAATGAGAACTGCAGTACATTTTGTTACTAAAAATGTTTGCAATGTGCCATCTGTTGGAATGAGAACTGCAGTACATTTTGTTACTAAAAATGTTTGGGATGTGTCATCTGTTGGAATGCCAAATGCAATGCATATGTCTCTTTTGTATACCATTTGGTATTGGATTCATAAGAGCATTTTTAATGTTTGTGATGCACCATCTGTTGGAATAACAAATGCAATGCATTTTATTTCTAAAACTGTGATGTGCCATCCCTTGGGAGGACAAATACAATGCATATGTTTATGATAAATGCCATTTGGCATGGGATTTGTAAAAGTAGTGTTAATGTTTGTGATGTGTGATCTGACAAATACAATGCATTTTGTTACTAAAAAGTTTGTGATGTTCCAACTGTTGTAATTCTAAAATTGTTTGTGATGTGCCTCCGGTTGGAATGACAAATACAATGGATATTATTACTAAAAATGCTTGTGATTTGTCATCTGTTGGAATGACAAAGATAAGCATGTGCCTCTGTTATACACCATTTGGTATGAGATTTGTAAGAGAAGTGTTAATATCTGTGATACACCATCTGTTGGAATGACAAATGCAAAGCATTTTATTTCTAAAACTGTTTGTGAAGTGCCATCTGTTGGAATGACAAATGCAATGCATTGTATTTCTAAAACAGTTTGTGAAGTGCCAGAGACATTGTTGGGATGACAAATGCAATGTATTTTATTATTAAAAATGTTTGTGATGTGTCATCTGTTGGAATGACAAAGCAAAGCATGTCTCTGTTGTATAACATTTGGTATAGGATTTGTAAGAGCGGTGTTAATGTTTGTGATGCATCATCTGTTCGAACAACAAATGCAATGCATTTTATTTCTAAAACTGTTTGTGATGTGCCATCTCTTGAGATGACAAATGCAATGCATATGTTTATGATAAATGCTATTTGGCATGGGATTTGTAAAAGCAGTGTTAATGTTTGTGATGCGTGATCTGACAAATACAATGCATTTTGTTACTACTGCTGAACAACTGTTGTAATTCTAAAATTGTTTGTGATG
Source organism: Erpetoichthys calabaricus (assembly GCF_900747795.2). Taxonomy (NCBI): domain Eukaryota; kingdom Metazoa; phylum Chordata; class Cladistia; order Polypteriformes; family Polypteridae; genus Erpetoichthys; species Erpetoichthys calabaricus. The sequence continues at coordinate 188,187,561 of NC_041400.2, forward strand.
CGCCTCCGGTTGGAATGATAAATGCAATGGATATTATTAATAAAAATGCTTGTGATTTGTCATCTGTTGGAATGACAAAGAAAAGCATGTGCCTCTGTTATATAACATTTGGTATGAGATTTGTAGGCGGCATGGTGGCGCAGTGGTAGTGCTGCTGCCTTGCAGTAAGGAGACCCGTGTTCGCTTCCTGGGTCCTCCCTGCGTAGAGTTTGCATGTTCTCCCCGTGTCTGCGTGGGTTTCCTCCGGGTGCTCAGATTTTCCTCCCACAGTCCAAAGACATGCAGGTTAGGGGCACTGGCGATTCTAAATTGTCCCTAGTGTGTGCTTGGTGTGTGTGTGTGGGTGCCCCGGGATTTGTTTCCTGCCTTGCACCCTGTGTTGGCTGGGATTGGCTCCAGCAGACCCCCGTGACCCTGTAGTTAGAATATAGCGGGTTGGATAATGGAGGGATGGATTTGTAAGAGAAGTGTTAATATCTGTGATACACCATCTGTTGGAATGACAAATACAATGCATTTTATTTCTAAACCAGTTTGTGATGTGCCAGAAACATTGTTGGGATGACAAATGCTATTGATTTTATTATTAAAAATGCTGTTGGAATGACAAAGCAAAGCATATGTCTCTGCTGTATACCATTTGGTATAGGATTTGTAAGAGCGGTGTTAATGTTTGTGATGCACCATCTGTTGGAATGACAAATGCAATGCAATTTATTGTTAAAAATGTTTGTGATGCACCCTCTGTTGGAATGACAGAGACATAGAAACCAGATGGACACACAGACAGACATACAGACAATTTTCCTTGCATTAAGGTGGACGATACAATTTGGAATCATTTCAAATTTTAGTGATATTCACCAGGAGTGTTCTCAGTTTGTGCATTCAAGTGAAGAATGAAATTATTCAGTTTTGTATTTTCATGTTAAAATTTACTGGTTTGCTTAGTACTCCAGTTTTGGGGGGTTAATTTATAATAAAAAGGTTCACATCACTAGCATTATGCCGGTTTATTTTTTGCTTGGCAGCAGTCAGGGAAAGCACTGAGGAAAGCTGTTGCCCATCTCTCTTCTTCTTCTAAACAATTCTCCTGCTCATGCGGAACAGCTGCTCTTTGAAACACCCAACACTCCAGACCTGGCCTCATATGACTGCCACCTGTTCCCCCATATGGAGGCTGCACTATCGTTTTTTAGACATGCTTTAGTTTCAAAGAAAACACACTTTCATACCAACACAAGTCCGAGTGATGGAGGACCAGCTGCATGTTAACTGCCATAACACGTAACTCTCGTATCTCACGGTAATAAAAGCCTTTCCAAGTCCTTGTCCCCCTAATGTGGTTAGCTTCTCCTCTGCAGCTTCTGTCCTTCAGGCCAAATCTCAAAGTCAGCAGTCCCGGCCCACTCCAGGGGTCTCGTTTATAAAACTGTGCATGGACTTGGGCATGAAATTATGCACACACCACCACCCCCAAAATGTCAGATTTATAAAACCTGGTGTACACACATTTCTATATACTTTAACATTTACAATATGTGTGTGAGAAGGCTGTAGCAAGCAGGTTGAGGAGACCCTGGAGAGGTGGAGATATGCTCAAGAGAGGAGAGGAATGAAGGTCAGTGGGACCACCACGACAGAATACATGTGTGTGAATGAGAGGGAGGTCAGTGGAATGGTGAGGATGGAGGGAGTAGATCTGGCGAAGGTGGATGAGTTTAAATACTTGGGATCAACAGTACAGAGTAATGGGGAGTGTGGAAGAGAGCTGAAGAAGAGAGTGCAGGCAGGGTGGAATGGGTGGAGAAGAGTGTCAGGAGTGATTTGTGACAGCAAGAGTGAAAGGGAAGGTCTACAGGACGGTAGTGAGACCAGCTGTGTTATATGGGCTGGAGACGGTGGCACTGACCAGAAAGCAGGAGACAGAACCAGAGGTGGCAGAGTTAAAGATGCTAAGATTTGCACTGGGTGTGACGAGGATGGACAGGATTAGAAATGAGGACATTAGAGGGTCAGCTCAAGTTGGATGGTTGGGAGACAAAGTCAGAGAGGCGAGATTTCGTTGGTTTGGACATGTGCAGAGGACAGATGCTGGGTATATTGGGAAAAGGATTCTAAGCTGCCAGGAAAGAGGAAGAAAAGGTTTATGGATGTGGTGAGAGAGGACATGCAGGTGAAGGGTGTGACAGATCAAGATGAAGAGGACAGGAAGATATGGCTGAAGATGATCCGCTATGGCGACGCCTAACAGGAGCAGCCGAAAGAAGAAGTGTGTGAAGGCGCCTTGAGACATCCATATATGGAGCATGCTAATCAACCTCATACATATTGTAATGAGCAGCAGTGTCCTCTAGAGATGGGCGGGGTCTAGATAGGTGATTGACAGCAGGGTATTCACAGGCGTGCTGAGCGCAGCGTTCCAGGAACCCCTTTAACTTTCTCGTTATACTGTTGAAATCTAAGAAGGCAGGTGGAGACTCCTGTAGCATACAGACATGCAGATGATAACTGGGGGAAACTGATAAAATGACACGACACGAGACGCTGGACGACGCGAGTGGAAAAGCCTGCCTAGTGAAGTGACTTATTTTTACGGGGCGTTTGTGAGTTTCAGTCTGCTAGAAGACTGCTGTAAATTATTTGTTGTTGAATAAACGCATCCGTTATTAGGCTTAACTTCCAGTCGGTGTGTGTCTCGGTCTCGCCATCTCAGTGTTCATTACAATATGCAATCTCAATGCTGCAGAACTTAATTGGCTGGTAGGGCAACCTCCATACCTGACGTGTCGAGACCCCGCCCCTTTCCGGACTGTGCTGCGTAACTGAGGTCGCGCAGGATCTTGTGCGGCACTATAGCGCTTCAACTATGCATTTTAGGGGGTCCGGGAAAATCATAAGGCGCCAGCATCGGAGTTGGATAGCAGCTATCACCGGCACACGTAACGAAGTAACAGCTGTTACAATGACTAGTAAAATTTGCATGAAACACGTGGGGGTTCAGCCAGTTACCTCTCCAACAAGCCATCCATCACGTACAGCAAAGTCACGTCTGTCAAAGCTACTCTGCCTGAAAAGAAATGCGTCACCCAGGTGCCACGACATTTGCCAGTCCCATCTTGGCATCACGTGTGACTTGTGTGTTAATGGAATGCCACTGCTCACGGTTAATACTGTCATTTAGTGCAATATGAGTGCAGTGAAGTGACCCGATTACGTTACAAGTGCTGGACCCTGCTGCAAATTGCCTTTATATGTCGGCAAAAAGACGTTATGTTATATGTATGCGCCCCCACACTATCAGAAGACCGTATGTAGCGACTTGCAGATCGGTTAATGGCTTGCCGCACAGCGGAGACATGAAGGAATGAAGCTTGGCCGAGATATTCCTGACCTGTCAGCCTGCTGACTGAGAAATGACAACAGGTAGTCGATATAAACTGACGAAAATCCCCCAAAAAGTTCTTCAGTGCAAATACGCAGTAATGGCCCACTGATAAGGGAACTGAAAACGCAGTCTGTGCATAACATTCATGCGAAATTCACCAAAGCGCTATTCGCAGCGAATTTGTTCATCGAACTATTTACTGATAAACAGGCTGGTTTAGGAGAAAGGTTTATTTTTTCAGCGTCCCATAATGCTTTGTGAGGCTATCAAGCCGTAACTAGAACAGTGGGACCGGCCCCCGGTTATACAATACGGATAATTTGCACAACAGAATGACTTTGCTCATCTCTCACTATCATCTCTTTCTTCTTCGATCTCACAGAAGTAAGGTGGCGCAGTGGTTAGCACTATGAAGAGCACACGATCGCACTCACAGTATCGCGAGTCAACTGGCTGACACACTGCAGATTTGAACACTGGGTGAACTCGGGGTTAGCGGAGAACGAAACATGCAGACTTCACGGAAACCAAAGGGGCTAACGCAGCTGGTGAACTACTACAGCATCAGGATTCAAACCAGTTTTTTACATTTTCCATATCAATAAATGCTATAAAATGTAAAGCTATAAAGGCACATTAATACTGTGTACAGCTGGTGAACTCAATTTACGAAGCTTAACAGATAAATAAATGCTGCAGGTTCTCAAATTTTATTTTTATGAAACATACACAGCATAAATAACGAGTTATCTCTGCTTGTCGCCAAATGTGCGGATCGATCTTCGAGTTCCGCGTCAAAGAAGGAGGCGCGTGACTTATGCATATGTAATTAGCCACGTGCACAAGCTTGAAAGAGCCTGGCGCCAAATACAGATATAGAAGAACTATGTGAAATAATAACAACGAAAGATTTATTACTATTTATATGATTGCTTTTATCTTTTTGATAGATGAAAAAGTGCAAAGTATCAGCACCGACAGTTTAGAACGCTGAATTTCAAAAAACAGAACGAGCCGGCGGCTTCAATCAGGACAAGCCGCTTTTTTATGCCTTGAACTCTTTTAGGGATGACTTTTTTTCTTTTTCTCCCAGGGCTGAATATTTCTCCAAAAAAAAAAAACAACCCCAGTTTTTTAAAAAGCACATAAAGCAGTATTTTCTCACATAAACCAACCTACATATTTTTTTGACTGTTGACCATTGGTTCATGGCTGGTGAGGCACTGACTCCTTCAGAGTCAGATTTATAAATATCCATCCATCGATTATCCACGGAGCCAATCCCAGCCAACACAGGGCGCAAGGCAGGAAACAAACCCCGGGCAGGGTGCCAGACCGCCGCATGGCGCGCGCGCACACACACACACACACACTAGCGACAATATAGAATCGCCAATGCAACTAACCTGCATGTCTTTGGACGGTGGGAGGAAACCCACGCGGTCACGGGGAGAACATGCAAACTCCACGCATGAAGGACCCGGGAAGCGAACCCAGGTCTCCTAACTGCGAGGCAGCTGCGCTACCCACTGCGCCACCATGAAGAGTAGCTTATTCACTATTCAGTTGGCAGCATGCACATTGACTACTGGTTATGTTTCATATTACATCAGCATTTTTACACACACACAGAGGTAAGGTTCATGTTTGGCTAAGAAAGAACGTTACATTTATAACGGCTGGAGAGAGCGGAGAGAGCGCATTTGCTCTGCGCCCTCCATGTGTTCTAAATTTGCCGTTGCAATTCCACAATTCATACTCATTCAATACAAATGAAAATATAGAGTGGTGTACAAAAAAGGCGGATTTCAGTTTTGACCTTAATTGAAATATTGATTTGTATTAAAAAGCTTTTAATTCTGATGCGTTAATCAATTTTAATACAGACTGTTCAACAAAATGATAACAAGAAAAACGAAAGAATATTTTATTTAAGGTCAAAATTTTGTTTTTAAATATTGGATTGTTTCTTTTTTCTTAGCCTGGTCCCATTGTTTATAAAACTGAAAACCGTTTATGGTCTTACCTTTATTTATAAATGAAGTCCATGCGCCTATGCCTCTCCAAAAGATCTCCGTCACTTTCTTGTAAAAGTACTCTTTATTTTCCTTTAGTTTTAAAAACTCTAATCTTCCATTTTGGCAATCAGTCGGAACAAAGAATAAAAATAAACGGCTGGCTGCAGTGCACTTGACTTTCTGATGTTGCTAACTTATCGGCGCCTCTGCATAAAAGAACAGCAGCAAAGAGCACCTGTTGGGCTCACACGCGCCCCCTTCAGGGCAGCACGGTACTGTCTGCCTCACCTTGTGCCTTCTTACTGCAGTTTTGTGTCCGATCAGCAAGACTAAATATGTCACACACATTTATTAAAGATATTAGCCAGACTGTGGAAAGTCAGAGTGTATAATAAACATGTCTGCAAACATTATATTGGCGACATCCAGAGAGACAGCGACAGGCACGCGCCAATTACAGGCATCAACCCCATGTGTGAGGGAGAGCACAGTCCGTGGTGAGGGGCGGCTCGATGCTGCCGCACCTCTCGTTTCACCCCTGGTTTTGAACAGGAAATACGCCAATTCAGCGATTTTGACTATAAAAAATATCAAAATTATTGGAATCATACAGAAAGCAAATACAGTATATAGCACGACCAGTGGACGCATTTATGTTATGTTATCATTAATAGTTTTTTTTTTTTTTACTTTTCATGATGACGGGTGAGGGCGGCACGGTGGCGCAGTGGGCAGCGCTGCTGCCTCGCAGTTGGGAGATCTGGGGACCTGGGTTCGCTTCCCAGGTCCTCCCTGCGTGGAGTTTGCATGTTCTCCCCGTGTCTGCGTGGGTTTCCTCCGGGCGCTCCGGTTTCCTCCCACAGTCCAAAGACATGCTGGTTAGGTGGATTGGCGATTCTAAATTGGCCCTAGTGTGTGCTTGGTGTGTGGGTGTCTTTGTGTGTGTCCTGCGGTGGGTTGGCACCCTGCCTGGGATTGGTTCCTGCCTTGTGCCCTGTGTTGGCTGGGATTGGCTCCAGCAGACCCCCGTGACCCTGTGTTCAGATTCAGCGGGTTGGAAAATGGATGGATGGATGGATGTCGGGTGAGGCAGAGAGCCCCTGACCGTAAGTCCCTGCTGTTGACTACAATTTCGGCATTCCCACTGTGTTTTGATGACATAACACGTTTGCACAACTCCGACGGCATCCTTTCTTCTTTGATCTCAGGGATGCACATTAGTGCAGTGGTTGGCACTGCTGCCGCACAGTTCAGATCGCCTTTTTGGCCACAATAATCGGTCCGCTATAGTTCGCGGACGTTTCCCACTTTCAAGATGATTGCACCATTAAAATTCAGTCAAATGTAGTTCAGTTAGTCCTTCCCTATTGACTTCAATGCATTTCGCCGATTTCGGCGATATTCGCGAGCACTTCAGTGATTTCAGGGAACACTGCGTTCACTCATCACTTATATTCATCACTTTCGAGGTGTCATGTGTTTGTCACATTAACGCACATTTAAAATATCGACTCGAAAAAATTCATTATTATTTGTGTGAATTGTCATTTAACTGGTTTGACGGCATTTCCTTGGTGTCACCATCCTCCCAATTTTTCCAAAACGTTGTGTACACCCGTGTCAGATTTGCCGTAAATAAATGCATGTTTCCCCATAAACTTATAATAGAAATTATTTTTTACATTTATATAGCATTTTTCTCACTACTCAAAGCACTCTCCAAGCAGGGAGGACATGGGAAGTGAACCCACAATCTCCTTACTGCAAACTAGCAGCGCAACCATTGCGCTACTTCCATGGATGGCTCGTTTTTAAGTCTCGACATTTGTATGGGAGGTTGCTTACGCACGTTATGGAGCCTTAACAATGAAGCCACAGGGGATGCCTTTTCAGGAAGGCAGAAATGGAGTCAAGTTTAATTGACAATTGCTGAAAACTGTGTCACATAACATGACTTCTAGTCGGATGGGATATCAGACGTGACGACTGCAGTTGGCTGATCTCATCACCACAGCACCAGGGCCTCTTAACAGCATTATAGGCCCCCCGGGCAAGGCAGTGCACTGGAGCCACTACTCACACAACTACTCATCAAGTCACAACATACATTGATTAGCATGGAGCCCCTATGATCGTGGGGCAACTGCCCAGCGTGCCCATGTGTTAAGACGGCCCTGCCAGGCACGTCAGTTTCCAAGAATGAAAATCACTGGGCGGGTAAAATTACATCCTGTAATTACAGGACTGTGACCTGCATGAACACCCCCACAAGTCAGATATCCTTCTTGGGTTGGTCTTGTCACACACATGCACATGGGTGGCAGTTAAAGGGCTCAAAAGATGGTAATTTTACACCAGGCCAGGCGGTGGCAGAGTGGGCTAATCCTTTCTCTTTTGTCCTGGCAGACCAAACATGGGAAATTCTTCCTGGAACCTGATGATGCCATTTCCAGTTCTGGGCCCAACAACATCAGCTGACACCACTACCCCTGGCTGACTTTAAAACTCACCATCTTCCTCCTGTTAGTTAGTTTGTGACAGGGGAGTCGGTGTCTTGCACCCCAAAAACATGAGGCTTAGTCTCAGTACTTTAGCAAAACCGGCTTTATTCAACTTAAAACAGGAACTGCATGGTTATTTATTGTAGAAGGATCTAACATTTTCCGATACATAGGCACAGCAAACAGGCATAGTGGCCAAGTTATACTGTTCCCTTGCATGACCCACTGGCCACAGGCGTGTTTAGTATGATCTTGATCGGCTTGTAGTTGTTTCTGCGGTGCCCTCCTGTTGTGCTGCACACCTGTGGTTGTCTCGTCAACAGACAAACAGTCCTCCACAGACACGGCAGGCGTGCTTCGCAGTGCCCTCCCATTGGGGGTAGGGGTGGGTCCTAAAAGAGATCAGAAACCTCACAAGTTCTATTTTGGACTCAAATCTGCAAACATCTGTTGGAATGACAAATATAATAAGCATATGTCTCTGTTATATGCTATTTGGTATGGGAGTCATAAAAGCAGTGTTAATGTTTGTGATGTGCCATCAATTGAAATTACAAATCAACGTCTCTGTTATCCACCATTTGGCATGGGATCTGTAAAGCAGTGCCAATGTTTGTGAAGCGCCATCTGTTGGAATGACAAATGCAGTTCATTTTACTACTAGAAATGTTTGGGATGTGTCATCTGTTGGAATTACAAATGCAATGTATATATGTCTGAATTGAAGATCACAGGAGAACATGCTTTTGTAGCACTGAGTTTGTACTTTGGGGTCTGTATTTGGGATTGAAATATAAATAATCAATGTAGACCTCAGAGCTAGGCATATGCATCGCAAGGTGCACTGCTATGTGCCATTTGGTATGGGATTCATAATTGTAATGTTAATGTTTGGGATGTGCCATCTGTTGGAATGACAGCAGATGCCAATGTTTGCGAAGTGCCATCTGTTGGAATGACAAATGCAGTTCATTTTACTACTAGAAATGTTTGGGACGTGTCATCTGTCCTCACAGGTGGCGCAGGGGTAGTGCTGCTGCTTTGCAGTAAGGAGACTGTGGAAGATTGTGGGTTCGCTTCCCGGTTCCTCCCTGTGTGGATAGTGCTTTGAGTACTGAGAAAAGCGCTATATAAATGTAATGAATTATTATTTTATTATTATCTGTTGGAATTACAAATGCAATGTATATGTCTGAATTAAGATCACAAGAGGACATGCTTTTGTAGCACTGAGTTTGTACTTTGGGATCTGTATTTTAAATGTAGTCTACCTAATCTGTTAGTTTTAATTGTACATAAAATCAAATACCCTACACTTTAATTTAAAAATAATACAATTATTAAAAGACTAGCTGTGCAACCCATCTAAGATGGATTGAAATCTAAATAATCAATGTAGACCTCAGCGCTAGGCATATGCATTGCAAGGTGCACTGCTATGTGCCATTTGGTATGAGATTCATAATTGTAATGTTAATGTTTGGGATGTGCCATCTGTTGGAATGACAGATGCATTGCATATGTTTCTGTTATATGGCATTTGGTATGAGATTTGTACAAGCAGTGTTAATGTTTGTGATGTGCCATAAATTGAAAAGACAAATGCAATGCATTTTACTGCTAAAAATGTTTGTGATGTGCCAGCGTTTGGAATGACAGAGATATAGAAACTAGATGGACACAGACAGACATACAGACACTTTTCCTTTTATTACGAGATGATACAATTTTGAATTATTTAAAAAATTTAGTGATATTAACCAGTAGTGTATATACTACATATATATTGTTAAATACTATAACTTTGTCTGTGCTTCACTATACTTTATGGTATTTAGTGCTTGTTGGATTAAAAAATATATTATTTGAACCCATGACTGTGTTGGACATCATTAGGTCTGGGGTTTGGGGCTCAATGGCGCCCCCTACTGGTTACCATGGGTTTGTAGGCTGATATACTGGTGTGTTGATAATTTATGCAACGATTACATTTTGGTTACGGAGAAATGTACTTACAGTCTTAAAGAGAGAAAAAAAACAAAAAAACACATAATTCATTCTTAAGAAGAAAAGAGAAAAGTTCAAGTTCGAGGCTTTCCCATTCTTGGAGAGCCTCATAAAGGGCTTGTGCTCATGAATGGGGGCCTGAATGAGCCCCCTTGAATCAGAAATCCTAGGCTTTGGAGGAGTTCTTAAACAAAAATGCGTTTGGGCAAACTTAAAAAAAAAAAAAAAAACAAAATAGCAAAAGCTTTCTCAACCATACAAAGGATGCAGCCCAACGGAGACAAAAACGAGGCCATCCAAGTTACATTATATCATCAAAAGATCACAAAACAAAGGTTTATTCAATCACAATTAAGATTTAAGGAGAAGAAAAAAAAAGAGAAAGAAAGCAAATCCGTCATTTCTTTCTGGAATCTCTTTTCAAAAGCCAACAAGCAGCATCTGTTGGATTCAAACAGACCAGCTCGGCGTTTATTAGCACAAGTGTTTATGTCTTCCAGCGGTTCAATTTAGTGTACAGAAGGACACAACATTTTTAATAAAATACATCTTTCTGGCCATTTTTAAGCAGGAAAAGAATGAGGGATTGATTTGGAAATGTTCTGAAGCGGAGACCGGCCGGCTTTCCCACAGCAGACCTGAACTAAAGTGACGGAGGCTTTACAGGGCACACGATTCTTCATTTACTCTTCACATGAATTTACACACAAAAGCAACCCAAATAAACACCTGAAGGTTTGGTGTTTTCTTTCAAAAAAACAGGCAGAGCCACACTATATGGAAATAATAAAAAATAAACTTGGGCAATCCATGAAGGGTTACACAAGGTTATAATGAACTGAAATACCTGAAAGGGTTTGCATGAGCAATCGATCTAAAGACATGGTGCAGGGCAGGACCTGGGAAAACCGTTGTTCTTCTTCTTCTTCTTCTTTCGGCTACTCCTGTTCGGGGTTACCACAGCGGATCATCTTCTTCCATATCTTCCTGTCCTCGTCATCCTGTTCTGTCACACCCATCACCTGCATGTCCCCTCTCACCACATCCATAAACCTTCTCTTAGGCCTTCCTCTTTTCCTCTTCCCTGGCAGCTCTATCCTTAGAACCCTTCTCCCAGTATACTCAGCATCTCTCCTCTGCACATTTCCAAACCAACACAATCTCGCCTCTCTGACTTTGTATCCCAACCGTCCCACCTGAGCTGACCCTCCAATGTCCTCATTTCTAATCCTGTCCATCCTCGTCACACCCAATGCAAATCTTAACATCTTTAACTCTGCCACCTCCAGCTCTGTCTCCTGCTTTCTGGTCAGTGCCACCGTCTCCAGCCCATATAACATAGCTGGTCCCACTATCATCCTGTAGACCTTCCCTTTCACTCTTGCTGATACCTGTCTGTCACAAATCACTCCTGACACTCTTCTCCACCCATTCCACCCTGCCTGCACTCTCTTCTTCAGCTCTCTTCCACACTTCCCGTTACTCTGTACTGTTGATCCCAAGTATTTAAATTCACCCACCTTCGCCAACTCTACTGTCTGCATCCTCACCATTCCACTGACCTCCCTCTCATTCACACACATGTATTCTGTTTTGTTCCTACTGACCTTCATTCCTCTCCTCTCATATCTCCACCTCTCCAGGGTCTCCTCAACCTGCTCCCTACTATCGCTACAGATCACAATGTCATCGGCAAACATCACAGTCCATGGGGACTCCTGTCTAATCTCGTCTGTCAACCTTTTCATTACCATTACAAATAAGAAAGGGCTCAGAGCCGATCCCTGATGTAATCCCACCTCCGTCACTCCTACCGCAGACCTCATCACGGTCACACTTCCCTCTTAAATTAGAGTGTCGAAAAATGGAGCGCAGATGGAGAACAACAAAGCTACATGTCTTTCAAATTGCTTGGACAGAAAGTGTTAATAAATATAAAAAAACTCTCTTTAAACCTCGGTCAGAATACTATTCTACATTAATAGATAACAATAATAAAAATCCTTGGGTACTGTTTAGAACAGTGACTAAATTAACAAATGGGAATTCAGATCAACAGTGCAAAATACCAACAGATATTAGCAGTACAGACTTTAAAAAACTTCTTCAATGAGAAAATTAACAATATAAGATCCCAGATCTCAGCATCACAGTACAAACTGCATACTGGCTTAGCAGACCCTGCATTACATTGTATTCAGCGCTTTAATAATTTTAATCCTGTAACTGAGCGTGAAGTCTTAACTTTAATTTCTAAAATGAAGCCCACTACTTGTTCCCTAGATCCAGTGCCAACAAAACTAGTAAGAAAGTGCAATGACTGTTCTTGCAGCTCCTATTCTAAACATTATCAATAGTTCATTATTGCATGGCACAGTACCTGATGCACTAAAAGTGTCAGTCATTAAACCATTACTTAAAAAGTCAGACCTAGACCCACACATACTAAATAATTATAGGCCTATTTCAAATTTACCGTTTCTCTCTAAAATACTAGAAAACGTAGTCGCCACTCAGCTTCAGTCACACCTTACGCATTACAATTTATTTGAGAAATTCCAGTCTGGTTTCCGCACTGGTCATAGTACAGAAACGGCACTAACGCGGGTTGTAAACGACATTCTGATATCTTCTGATGAAGGAAACTCCACTGTAATTATGTTGTTGGACTTAAGTGCAACATTTGACACCATCGACCATTCTACTGTATTTTACTGCACAGGCTAGAAAATGATGTTGGGCTTACAGGCACTGTGCTCGCTTGGTTTAGTTCTTATTTATCAAATCGATTCCAATATGTACAGAAATGTGCTGACAGGACTCGATCCTTATACACAGAAGTTCAATATGGTGTCCCGCAGGGCTCAGTACTGGGACCTTTACTGTTTTCACTTTACAGGCTTCCACTGGGATCAATCATTAGGAAACATCATGTTCATTTTCACTCGTATGCAGATGACACCCAGTTATACCTATTTAGATCAAATGAAGTTTCTCCGATGTTGTCTTTAATTAGCTGTGTTAGTGAATTAAAGGAGTGGATGGATAAGAACTATATGTCTTTAAACACAGATAAAACAGAGATGTTAATTGTTGGAGGGAAAGACGCTGATCATAACAATATTCTGTCAACATTTAACTCAGTTGGAATCCCCAATGAATCAGCCTGCAATCCAGGAGTTATCTTTGACTCTAGCATGTCATTTAAAGTGCACATTACAAAGTTGTCTAAATCAGGTTTCTTCCATCTTAAAAATGTTGGGAAATTAAGGCGCTTTCTAAATAAACAGGATTCTGAGAAATTAATTCACGCATTTATTTCTAGTAGGATTGACTACTGCAATGCGGTGTTCACTGGATGTTCAAACTGTTCTTTATGCAGCCTCCAGTTAATCCAAAATGTGGCTACAAGAATTATTACAAGAACAAGAAAATACGAACACATAACTCCAGTTCTTAAATCCTTACACTGGCTCCAGGTTAAGTTTAGGGCAGATTTCAAAATCCTCCTTTTAACATATAAAGCATTAAATGGCCGAGGTCCGGCTTACTTATCATGAATTACAAACCAGAGTGCACATTAAGATCTCAAGATGCCGGTCTGCTTAAGATTCCAAGGATTAATAAAATAACAGTGGGAGGTCGAGCTTTTAGTTACAGGGCCCCTAAACTGTGGAATGGTCTGCCTGCTACTATAAGAGAAGCCCCTTCAGTTTCAGCTTTTAAATCCCAGCTGTAGACTCACTACTTCAGTTTAGCACACCATGACTAGAGCTGCTGATTAAGTGTACAGACTGCAACTCTGTTGTGAGTCATTAGCACTAAAACATCAGTAACATGATAGTTATAATTGTATACTAACCCTCACCTATTCTGTTTCTCTTCTCGGTACTCAAATGTGGCTATTGGTGCCATGGCCAACCTGCCAAGTTATTTTGCCTGCCTAAGGTAAAGTCATCCCTGATGGAGGATCGCAGGAATAGTGGGGTAGAGGGGTCCTTCATCGGATTGGCTGGCCCAGCTTGATGGCCGAGGTCTCCAGGACTCTAAACAAATCCACATCATACTATGGGATATCATCAACTGTTAAATTCTGCTCCGTACTGGTAAAATGTGTTATTTTTATACTGTTTTAAGGATTTGTTCTGTTCTGTGTATTGTATTGTATTGACCCCCTTCTTTTTGACACCCACTGCACTCCCAACCTACCTGGAAAGGGGTCTTTTTTTGAACTGCCTATCCCAAGGTTTCTTTCATTTCTTCCCTACAAGTGTTTTTTTGGGAGTTTGTCCTTGTCTTCTTAGAGAGAGTCAAGGCTGGGGGACTTTTAAAAGACAGGGCCTGATAAAGCCCATTGTGGCACTTCTTGTGTGATTTTGGACGATACAAAAATAAATTGTATTGTATTGTATATCCTGTACAACTCTTACATACTTCTCTGCCACTCCCGACTTCCTCATACAATACACATGAAGCTTGCAAACCATGAGGACTGACTGAGATCATTTACCGTATATACTCGCATACAAGTTGGGTCTTGAAACCTGAAAAATCGATCATAAAATCAGACCCAACTTATACGCCCGTTAAAAAATACGACCCATAATTTTTTTTTTTTTAACATCTTGCCTCCTCCAACCTCGCACCAGTTTCTCAGATGCATCAAATTTTGTTGCAGCAACACCGTTACCAATTTCTTTTGCCACTTCAACGACTTTTAATTTTAAACCAGCTTCATATTTTCTTTTGATCGAATGCTCCAACGTACTTAAGGGATGCTCTTACGATAAAGGTGTATGAGGGTGTGAGATACAAAAAACACAAATCAGTGCAGACGTTGCTTCAGAATAGTTCGGGTATTACCATGTGGTCATGTAGGCACAATACATAGAAAAAAAAGGTCATGTGCTCCTTGGTGACTCTCTCATGTGGGCGTTAGCATATCAGAATCTATTGGACCAATAGCGTGAGTTTTCCACATTCAGCTTATACAACCGACATTATAACATACCAGAAATTATATGATAAAATCAAGGCCCTACTTAGTAATACGTAATAATGAGACAGGACAAACTTTACAAATCGATAAAAAAAAATTTTTTAAATGTAATAATTTGTATTGAGAAGAATTTCTATTGATAGCTTTCGTATCCGAGGGCCTCTTGATATACAATATTTTTGGTTTTGCTATCGGGGGAGAGAATGTAGCTGTGATCTCTTCGGCAAAAATGTAGAAGCTAGGTACTCTCCAACGTCAAATGCTGGCACTGTATCTGATCGTGTTCAGCTCAGACTGGAGAGCGTCCCACGAGAGGGGAGAAGATAGATAGATAGATAGATAGATAGATAGATAGATAGATAGATAGATAGATAGATAGATAGATAGATAGATAGATAGATAGATAGATAGATAGATAGATAGATAGATAGATAGATAGATAGATAGATAGATAGATAGATAGATAGATAGATAGATAGATAGATAGATGAGTTTGGAGTGTGGTGATTAAAGAGGATTGAACTAAAGGAGACTACGTGCTGTTTGTACTGGCTGAATACACAACACCTTGGTTGTTACTTTTCTTTACAAACACTGTCAATACCACTCTTTGTGTTTAGATCTGGCGTCGACACCTGCTTCGTTGTCGAGACTGTGGTTTTTTGTGTTTCTAGCGACCGTCGTTGGCAGCACTTCGTCCAAATCGAATGTTCACCCACTTCTTGGAGTCGGCAGTCAGAGTATATAAGTCGGACACACTTCTGTGATTTTCCATCAGTCGGCGTTTGGAGTTCAAGAAAGAAGCATTGGTTCTTCCTTACTCTTTGGATTGCCACAAAGCAACCTGCGAGATTGGAGAAAGGTTGTGAAGAGATCGTGAGGGGAAACGACAGCGTCATGAAAATGAGACAGACTGTGAACGGAGAGAAGCAGAAATGCTCCTACACCACCACATAATTACTATTCGGACATTGATTCCGAGTAGGCCGTTTCCCTTATAAAAAATCATAATGCTATGCGACGAAGGGCCCAGTTCATGACTGGCAGCTGCGTTTAAACAAGGAACCCTTCACAGACAACTTTAACATGCGCAACGTAGTTGGGCGCACATGGCTAATTGATAATAATGCAGGTAAAAACAGACAATAACTTTGTATAATGTTAACATTTACCCCCCCGGGTGGAATTGAAGAGTCACATAGTTTGGGGGAGGAACGATTTGAGAAGAGGACGTGGTCATGATATCTTTGCCAATGAGCAGCTACCCTCTAAAACTCCTTAACAATCTCTAGATGATAATGTCTGCTGAACAAACAGGTATCGCTAGCAAAGCAGAGGCAAAGTGCGCTCCAACACGTGGCGAGAGGTAGAACGACTCGAATGGCGGCTGGCCCCACCCAGCTCCCTACTCCTGATGCCCTGCCCACTTCCACTTCCCCTCGGCTCACAGCCTCTCTCTCAGATTCATGAATAAATAGTAATAATAAACTATGATATAACCGGAATGCTCAAGCGAATTATAAGGAAACTTAATTTTAACAGAAATCAAAAGCAAGGAGGATAAACTAAATTAACCTGCACTTTACCTTTGAAAAGAATCATGGCTGGTGTGAGTGAGTTTCTAAACTCTTGTGGGATTCCACCCAACGGGACAACACGTGGAGGAGCGTCCCAAAGCAATCGCAGTCTCCCAGCGCTGTAGCAGTTCGGCGTAAAAGCGAATCCGAAAAGATCGCGGACATGCTATAAGCGCCTGCCGTCGATGGTTGATACAAGGAACAAGGAACATTATAAATGTGCAGGGCACAGTACTACTTGGCCACGACCCTGCCTGACGCTGTGTGTGTGTATAGGAGAGTGGCAGATCCCGCTACAATAAATAACCGCGCTGTTGCTGTTTCAAGCTGAATAAAGCTGGTGTTGCTAAAGTACTGAGACTCAGCTTCGTGTTTTGGGGTGCAAGATGGGGACGCGCGCGCACACACACACACACACACACACACACACACACACACAGAGTCACAATGCTGTAGTAAACAGTATACGCTCGTACAGATGTTGACTATATGAGTGAGACACGCTGACTCAGACAGAGAATAAGAGATGATTACCCACAATCCCGCAGAGAGAGAGAGAGAAGAACCATCAGCTCAGTTGTGGTCACATGACGCTCAGCAGACAAAGCGTATACATACTACTCGTATTGCAAGACCTCGCTCGTTTATCAAGTCAAAATTTATTAAAAATTTTAGCTCGTCTTGCAAAACACTCATAAACCAAGTCACTCACAAACCGAGGTTCCACTGTATATATTATTAAATATTTGTCTGTCTTGGTGTGTATTTATATTTATCAATGTCAATATATTCGGATTTGGTTTTACATATCTGTCTACTGTTTGCTTGTTATTTCGTCATTAAGACACGTGGTAAGGAGGACTTCTTGTTATCATCTCGAGAGTCTTCAGGCTAATCCAAGGAAATAGTCTTGGAGGTGTAGTGGCCGGTCTGGGTAAGGGGTCGACCGTTACACAGTGATTGTTTAGTCTTCTTTGCTTGAGTGGTTTTATGTTCTAAATATCTCTTTTGTGTTTAGTTTTAAGAGCTACAGTACTGCAAGAAGTGTAAAGATGGAAACCGCTTCCCACCTTGACAACTGGAAGCGTTACGTGAGTGAGAAAGACCTTGATTTTTCTAAATGAAGCGAATACCGGAGAATGCAGTCGATTAATCAACAGAGTAGAGCAGGGGTGCTTTGTGTGAGCAGTGCTAAACAACTGAAGTGACAAGTGTGGCAGCTCAACGATTGGGTGCCATGTAGAAGGTCAGGTCAGGTCGTGCAGAATGCCCTGGTACAGCGTGTTGCCAAACCCACCTCATGACGAAACAGCTTGGGGGTCCCAGTTGGCAACCCCCCAGGCAGACATGCGGTCCAGTCCCACCCTCCGGACATGACCATCTATCTGGCGCAGCCAGGTGATACATGGGCGTCCCCTTGGCCTGGTCCAGCCTTAACAATGAGCTGGATCACCCTCGGGTAATGGAGCCACACAGCCGTAGTGCCTTAATTGACGCTCCCTCACAAAGCAGGTCATGCGCCTCACTTGGGACTCCTTGAGCAATACAAAGTCAAACCAGTGGTGACCAAGGACCCTCCTAAGAGACACAGAACTGAAGGAGTCCAGTCTTCATCTTAGGTCACTGGATGGCATTCATGTCTCACAAACAGGAAGCACCAGGACTCTAAAGACTTGGACCTTCATCCTTTTGCAGATATCAGGAGCGCCAAAAACCCCTTTCCGGCGACCTCATGACCCCCCATGCTCTCCCAATCCGTCCACTGACAATAATAATAACAATAATCCTTTACATTTATATGGTGCCTTTCTCACTACTCAAAGTGCTCTGCACACAGGGAGGACCCGGAATGCGAATCCCTGATCTCCTTATTGTTCAGAGCAGAAGCCAAACATCAACGCTGTCCAGAAGCACCGCTGACTTCTCGGGGCTCATTACATATACGTTTGAGGTGGGCAGCAGCACACTGGAGTCGTGTTTTATGGCCTGACAAGTCGACATCTCAAATAGTTCTTGGAAAACACAGACATCACCTTCACCAAGCCAAAGAGGAAAATGAGCAACTGCGCTGTTATCAGCATCAGGTCCAAAACTCAGAGTCTGTCCCACTGTGCCCTCCATAATATTTAGGACATTTATGAGAATCTGCAGACATTTTGGTCCCACCATGAAGAAATGATAGCACTTTTTCTACACAGTCCCCCCCATTTCAGGGCACCATAATGTTTGGAAAAAAGCAATGGCAGGTCTATTAAAGCCGTTGTCATATTTAGTCCTTTGTCGCAAATCCCTCACATACAATGACTGCTTGTTTGAAGTGTGAGATTCACAGATGTCATTAGGTGCTGAGGGTCTTCTCTGGTGATGCTCTGCTAAGCCTCTAATGTAACCATCTTCAGCTCCTACTTGTTTCGGTGGGCTTCTCCCCTTAAGTTTTCTCTCATTCAGAAGGCCTGATCAATTAGATTGAAATCAGGTGACTAGCTTGGCCTTTCCAGAACCTTCCATTTTTTAGCTTTGATAAACCCCTGTGTTGCCTCAGCAGTGTGTTTGGCTCATTATCTTGTTGGAGGATGAAGTGCCATCCAGTGAGTTTGGAGGCCTTTATTGGAACTTGTGCAGATCAGATGTTTCTCCACACCTCAGACGTCATTGTGCCGTCAGCAGCTCCATCATCAATGAAGAGAAGTGTGCCAGGACCTGTGGCAGCCATACATGCCCAAGCCATACCACTCCCAGCACCACCATGTTTAACAGATGAGGTGGTCTGCTTTGGATGTTTGGTCAGTTTCTTCTCGTTTCCACACTTTGCTCTTGCCGTCACTCTGATCAGGTTTATCTTTGTCTTGTCTGTCCACAAGACCTTTTCCCAGAATTCTGCAGGGTCTTTCAAGTCCTTTTTCACAAACTGGCCATCCTGTTTTTGTGGTGTTCATCTTGCTATGTGTCCTCTGTGTTTCTGTTCATGGTGTCTTCTGCTGATAGTCGTCTCTCACACACACACATCGGCCCCCCTGATGACTGTTTCTGATCTGTCACACAGGCGTTTGTTGCATTTTCTTGACCATAGTGAGGATTCTTCTGTCATTAGCAGTGGAGGCCCACCAGTCCTTTTGTGATTACTGAGCTCACCATTGTGTTCTTTCTTCTTCATGATATTCCAGACAGTTGAGTTTGGTCATCCTAAGGTTTTTCTGATGTCTCCAATGGTTTTATTCTTATTTTTCACCCTCATAATGGCTTCTCTGCGGTGGGTTGGCACCCTGCCCGAGATTGGTTCCTGCCTTGTGCCCTGTGTTGGCTGGGATTGGCTCCAGCAGACCCCCGTGACCCTGTGTTCGGATTCAGCGGGTTGGAAAATGGATGGATGGATAATGGCTTCTTTGACTTTCATTGGCACAGCTCTTGTCCTCATGTTAAACAGTAGCAGCTATAGACTCCAAAGGGTAGAAGCAGGCTGAGGTCTCTTATGAAGCCATGAAAGCCAGATGAGGAATCACAAATACCTGTGACTCCAATTGTCCCAAACATTATGGTGCCCTGTGTATAAAAAGTGTTGCCATTTCTACATGGTGGGACCGAAACGTCTGCAGATCCCCTTAAATGAAAGTCAGCAATGTGCACTTTAATCACAACGTCTGAATTGTTTGATTTGTAATTTGAAACTGTAGAGCTGAAGGGTAAATAAAGGAAAAAATATGTCTCTCTGTCCCAAACATTATGGAGGGCACCACAGTCCCCACCGACTACATTTAATCTGTACCATATTAAAGAGTTTGCCAAATCTGTAGTGCCTACAAATTAATAAAATTCAAATCTAACTTGTCCAAACATATACTAAGATCATACGTTCCACTTTTTTGCTCTTTGAAATGGCAGATTGATTGTTCTGCTGCTTTTCGGCACTTTGTGGTCTCAGCAGAGCTTCACTTAAAACGAGTGCTGGAACACATTTTGGGTCAGACGTTTTTCCATGCAATTTTAATACGTTACATTTACTTGGATTCATTGCTTATGAACATTCTCTATGTAATTTGACTATTTTTCTGTCTTCTACCACTCAAAGTAAATTGCCTGTGTCAGAATAAGGAGATGATATTCATATGTTTAATATTATACATCCAAAATGCTACAGTAAAAATACAAAAGAGAGGAATTTTTCACCGCATAAATTTTCCAAGCACTCAGAAGCTGATATCATAGGCTTCAGCTTCTGGGAAGAATACAAATAGTCGGCAATATCCTGGTTTTTTGATTCTTGGACAATTAAATAAATAAATACATAAACAGTTACCCTAGTAATAGGCCTGAAAAGTATTTCTGTATGAACAAGACTGTGTTTGTTCTAAAAGTTAATGGCTGTGACAGAGGCTAAGCAATGCTGGGAGCCTGGAGGGATTCAGAAGCGCCTCAGTAATGTAATCTCAGTTTTTAAAGGGGAACCTGGGGGGATTCAGAAGCCCCTGCGTAAAGCAATCTCAGTTCTTCAAGGGGAACCTGGGAGTATTCAGAAGCCCCTCTGTAAAGTAATCTAGTTCTTCAAGGGGAACCTGGGGGGATTCAGAAGCCCCTCCGTAAAGTAATCTCAATTCTTCAAGGGGAGCCTGGGGGGATTCAGAAGCCCCTCTGTAAAGTAATCTCAGTTCTTCAAGGGGAACCTGGGAGTATTCAGAAGCCCCTCTGTAAAGTAATCTAGTTCTTCAAGGGGAACCTGGGGGGATTCAGAAGCCCCTCTGTAAAGTAATCTAGTTCTTCAAGGGGAACCTGGGAGTATTCAGAAGCCCCTCTGTAAAGTAATCTAGTTCTTCAAGGGGAACCTGGGGGGATTCAGAAGCCCCTCCGTAAAGTAATCCCAGTTCTTCAAGGGGAACCTAGGGGAATTCAGAAGCCCCTCCGTAAAGTAATCTCAGTTCTTCAAGGGGAGCCTGGGGGGATTCAGAAGCCCCTCTGTAAAGTAATCTCAGTTCTTCAAGGGGAACCTGGGAGTATTCAGAAGCCCCTCTGTAAAGTAATCTAGTTCTTCAAGGGGAACCTGGGGGGATTCAGAAGCCCCTCCGTAAAGTAATCTCAGTTCTTCAAGGGGAGCCTGGGGGGATTCAGAAGCCCCTCTGTAAAGTAATCTCAGTTCTTCAAGGGGAGCCTGGGGGGATTCAGAAGCCCCTCTGTAAAGTAATCTCAGTTCTTCAAGGGGAACCTGGGAGTATTCAGAAGCCCCTCTGTAAAGTAATCTAGTTCTTCAAGGGGAACCTGGGGGGATTCAGAAGCCCCTCTGTAAAGTAATCTAGTTCTTCAAGGGGAACCTGGGGGGATTCAGAGGCCCCTCCGTAAAGTAATCTCAGTTCTTCAAGGGGAGCCTGGGGGGATTCAGAAGCCCCTCTGTAAAGTAATCTAGTTCTTCAAGGGGAACCTGGGGGGATTCAGAAGCCCCTCTGTAAAGTAATCTAGTTCTTCAAGGGGAACCTGGGGGGATTCAGAAGCCCCTCCGTAAAGTAATCTCAGTTCTTCAAGGGGAGCCTGGGGGGATTCAGAAGCCCCTCTGTAAAGTAATCTCAGTTCTTCAAGGGGAACCTGGGAGTATTCAGAAGCCCCTCTGTAAAGTAATCTAGTTCTTCAAGGGGAACCTGGGGGGATTCAGAAGCCCCTCTGTAAAGTAATCTAGTTCTTCAAGGGGAACCTGGGGGGATTCAGAAGCCCCTCCGTAAAGTAAGGGTCGACTGTAAAGTCAGAGAGTCGAGTGAAGAGTCGTGAGGGAGCAGACAATGCACTTGGAAGACATAAGGAGGAAGAAAAAGCAGCCTTTTCTATTTTGATTACTGTTCTTTGGCACAGGTGATTGTTAGAAGGTATCCTACATAAATAAATATCCTTTATTTAAATCCAGAATTGTGTTGGGCAAACTGTGTCTGAGGTTTGGTGCTTACAGTATATATAGACAGTGGTTACTATATATATATATATATATATATATATATATATATATATATATATGTGTGTGTGTGTTGTGACGGGCAGTCACGGACGGGAGGCCAGCTGGATGGAAGAACCTGGGGAGTAAGCATCTGCAAGGCACTATCTCCACTAGGACATTAGAGAGGGTCTGGAGAAGCCATGGAGAACGTTATGCTGCCTGTGACATCATTCAGCATGACCAGTTTGATGTGGGTCAGTGATTGTCTGAGGAGGCATATCCATGGAGGGACACACAGACCTCTACAGGCTAGACAACGGCACCTTGACTGTCATTAGGTATCGGGATGAAATCCTTGGACCCACTGCACGACAATGCCCGGCCTCATGTGGCGAGAGGATGAAGGAATTGATCCCATTGACTGCCCCAACTCTCACTCGCCTGACCTCAATCCAATAGAACACCTTTGGGTGGGACATTTGTTTCGGTCCATCTGACGCCTCAGACTGAACAGGAGCTCAGTGATGCCACCAGGACATCATCCGTGGTCTCATTAGGACGTTGTCAGGCATGCATTCGAGCACATGGTGGGGGGCACACAAAATACTGAGTACGATTTGGAGTTGCTGCAATGAAGTTTCGACCAAATGGACGAGCCTGCCTGCCGCATCATTTCCCTTTGATTTTCGGGGTCTCTTTGAATTCAGCCCACTGTAGGTTGATCATTTTCATTGCCATAAAATACTGTGCCATCCTTTCGTTCCTAACACATTACCCAGTCTGTATCGGCATAGATATCCAGCAGTATTTCCAAATCTTATTGAAGAATTTCATCACGAAGGGATATCAACAGAAGAAATGAGTACACGGGCAAACCTAGCACTGAGAAACGATGAAGTCACACAAATTAACGTGAAATTGTTGATCGGTTACATGGCAAATTGGTGAAATGCGTATCAGTAGACTACGCTGAAACAGTTGGTGGTGATGGTGCAGAAGATGAAAACATCAACTTACAACATCACAAAGAATATCTACAACTGTTAACACCATCTGGTCTTCCACCACATGAATTACTGTAGAAAGTAGGATGTATCCAAGAAAGGTAATGTAGTACATCTTCAGAGGATAACATCAGACACCAAAGGAGATCTTGATATGCCATTCGTATTAAAACATTAACAGTTTCCTGTTAGAATCGCTTTTGCAAAGACAATTAACAAATCTCAGAGCCAAACATTCAAAAAAGTCATTTTATTTAATAGAGAGAAAGAAAAGAAATTAATTTACGGGCAGTTATACGTTGCATTGTCACAATGAAAGTCCAAACACAGAATCAAAATTCAATGCGATATTAAAGAAAAGTTAATTAAAAAAATTGTTTATACTGAAGTTTTACAGTAAAAATGTAAGTGTAAAAAGTA
This sequence comes from Erpetoichthys calabaricus, assembly GCF_900747795.2. Taxonomy (NCBI): domain Eukaryota; kingdom Metazoa; phylum Chordata; class Cladistia; order Polypteriformes; family Polypteridae; genus Erpetoichthys; species Erpetoichthys calabaricus. The sequence continues at coordinate 188,211,383 of NC_041400.2, forward strand.
TTTGCGTGTGAATTTTCAAAGCCAAACAGAACAAAATTGTATAACGCAATGAATACCTCTAATGCAACATGAAACATAATTTACTTTCAATTTATTATGTTCGACTATTTTTTAATATGGTTAATTACTCACTGTAATGTAAAATAGTTAGTTCTATTATTCATAAGTAACAATTCCCATGAAAATAAAAATCTGTTTAAATTGTACATCCACATCCCCATACACAAGCGGCAAAAACGCAAAGAGACTAGCGTGTAGCGCCAGACAGGGGGTTGGCGAGCAGAAGCAAAACCCCCTAGTGTATACATATATATATATATATATATATATGCAGTTGGAGATCCACAAAGGGAGAAAAAACGAATCACGTATCATAAAATAGTTTTATTCCTGAGCTTTCAACCCCTGTCAGGGGTCTTCATCAGAGGATAATGCTTAGACTTACAAGAATCAAAGGCAATATATAGCAACACATTCATTGGGGGGTGGGTGGAGGTGACTAAGTCAGTATGATCAAAGGGGGGGGGGGGGGGTTGTATAGTTAAATTAAAGTGCATATGTCCTTCTTAAGTTGGCATATGCTGGGTTTATGTCCAAGTGTCTGTTGATGGCATTTTCATCTGATAGCCAAGACTCGGCCAACTCTCTGGCGCTTTATATATATATATATATATATATATATATATATATATATATATATATAGTACTGTGCAAAAGTTTTAGGCAGGTGTGAAAAAATGCTGTAAACAAAGAATGCTTTCAGAAATATAAATAATGATTGTTTATTGTTATCAATTTACAAAATGCAAAGTGAGCGAACAAAAGACAAATCTAAATCAAATCAATATTTGGTGTTCCTACCTTTTGCCTTCAAACCAGCATCAATTCTTACAGGTCCACTTGCACAAAGTCAGGGATTTTGTAGGATTCTAGTCAGGTGTCTGATCAACCAATTCTACCAAACAGGTGCTAATGATCATCAATGTCACACGTAGGTTGAAACACAGTCATTAACTGAAACAGAAACAGCTGTGTAGGAGGCTTCAAACTGGGTGAGGAACAGCCAAACTCTGCTACCAAGGTGAGGTTGTGGAAGACAGTTTCATGTCATGGCGAGATTGAGCACAGCAACAAGACACAAGGTAGTTCTACTGCATCAGCAAGGTCTCTCCCAGACAAAGATTTCAAAGCAGACTGGGGTTTCAAGATGTGCTGTTCAAGCTCTTTTGAAGAAGCACAAAGAAATGGGCAACGCTGAGGATCGTAGACGCAGTGGTCAGCCAAGGAAACTTAGTGCAGCAGATGAAAGACACATCAAGCTTATTACCCTTCAAAATCGGAAGATGTCAAGCAGTGCCATCAGCTCAGAACTGGCAGAAACCAGTGGGACCCAGGTACACCCATCTACTGTCCGGAGAAGTCTGGCCAGAAGTGGTCTCCATGGAAGAGTTGCAGCCAAAAAGTCATACCTCCGATGTGGAAACAAGGCCAAGCGACTCAAGTATACACGAAAACATAGGAACTGGGGTGCAGAAAAAAGGCAGCAGGTGCTCTGGACTGATGAGTCAAAATTTGAAATATTTGGCTGTAGTAGAAGGCAGTTTGTTCATTGAAGGGCTGGAGAGCGGTACAATAATGAGTGTCTGCAGGCAACAGTGAAGCATGGTGGAGGTTCCTTGAACGTTTGGGGCTGCATTTCTGCAAATGCAGTTGGAGATTTGGTCAGGATTAATGGTGTTCTCAATGCTGAGAAATACAGGCAGATACTTATCCATCATGCAATACCATCAGGGAGGCGTATGATTGGCCCCAAATTTATTCTGCAGCAGGACAACGACCCCAAACATACAGCCAAAGTCATTAAGAACTATCTTCAGCGTAAAGAAGAACAAGAAGTCCTGGAAGTGATGGTATGGCCCCCACAGAGCCCTGATCTCAACATCATCGAGTGTATCTAGGATTACATGAAGAGACAGAAGGATGTGAGGAAGCCTACATCCACAGAAGATCTGGGGTTAGTTCTCCAAGATGTGTGGAACAACCTACCAGCCGAGTGCCTTCAAAAACTGTGTGCAAGTGTACCTAGAAGAATTGATGCTGTTTTGAAGGCAAAGGGTGGTCACACCAAGTATTGATTTGATTTACATTTGTCTTTTGTTCATTCACTGCATTTTGTTGATTTTTGAAAATAAATGATTAACACTTCCATTTGTGAAAGCATTCTTTGTTTACAGCATTTTTTCACACCTGCCTAAAACTTTTGCACAGTACTATATATAAGTATATGTATACAGGATTCCTACTATAGCTGCCATGAAGGAAGGACAGGCATCCCAGCTGCAATAAAGGAAGGGTAGTCTGGCCAGGGGGCCTTAATGGATGGACTAAGTGAGCGGGCATGCTGGGAACAGTTCACTCCCCACACGACAGGTGGTAGTTGTTCCTCAGGGCTGGACTAGTTTAAGACACCAGCAGGATGGAATGGGAGTTGAGAGTGTGGATAACGCAACCCTGAAGGGGTCTTTGGATACCGCCGGGGAAGGACTGCCCTGGCTTGTGCATGGCCCCCCAGAAATGCTGTGGATGACCTTGGTGTGAAGTCGGAAGCTATTCCCGGGTTGAATTTAAAAGAGATCTCACCGCCTCACTTCAATGAGTCGAGATGGAAGGCAGCGGGCAACACTCTTGGAGGAGAAAAGACAGAATTGTGAATTGGTCAGTTTTGCTGGTGGTCTTTGGGGAGAAGGTGATAGAAGTAGTCCTGCGGTGGGTTGGCACCCTACCCGGGATTTGGTTCCTGCCTTGTGCCCTGTGCTGGCTGGGATTGGCTCCAGCAGACCCCCGTGACCCTGTGTTCGGATTCAGCGGGTTGGAAAATGGATGGATGGATGATAGAAGTAAATAAAAACGTTTTATTTAACCTTGTGTGGCGGATGGCCAGGACGCCCCAACCATGGAAGGACCGGGGTAGTATTTTCAAGACTGTTTCTCCCCAGGACCGACAGATGGCAGCCCCTTTGTTGATAGATTGGTGGTGGTCTAATTTTTAAATAAACATTTTTTAAATATATGCCCCTTTCCAAAACTTAACCCCAGGTGCGTGGTTCTAATGTTAAGTCTGTATAAACAATGCCTAATCTTAAGATTTTTTATTAAGGGCCTAATATTAAAACATTATTCTATGTCACTTTGGCATGTTCTACCTTGCCCCCCATTCTAAACTTAAACTTAGTGGAGTTAGCCCTAGTGTTAAGATTCTGTTTATTTTTGCCTGATCTTAAGACTATGATTAGAGGCTCTAATGTTAATATACACTTAGTGTTTTTGTTTGGGTGGTCTACCCCTACTCCAACCCTTAGCTTAACCCTAGGCGACCGGTGGGGGGGGGGGGGCTAATGTTAAAGTGACTGCCTAATCTTAACACTCACATTAGCAGCCTTAATGTTAAATTCATCTTTTTTCAAACTGTTAAAGGGTATATTTTTTAGTCCCTCAGGTCAAAATTATACCCTGGAGGGACAAAAATTTATATGTAGCAGTTTATAATTATTTATTTATTTATGGAAGTACCTTTCAAAAAACAACTACTCTTTTTTATTTACTCCTAAATTATAAGAACATTTCAAGGTTGTTTTAGAGAATATATTTATAGGTATATGGCTAGGTCTGTTTTAAGGGGGTGTGTATTTTAAATATTGTATACAATTATTTTTAGACCTGTACATTTACCTTTTAAGATTTTCTTAGAAAACCTATTTATTGTTTTGATATAGGGAGAATTTTAATTTGGAGTTAAAGTTAATATTGGGGGGTGGTTTTAATAGTATGGTGGCATGTTTAATAATTAAAATATTTTTTATGGAAGGAATGCGCCAATGCCTCGGTCCTCCAATAACCTAGGGGGCAGCAACTCGACTGCTTCCAGGTGCCCTATAAAAAGGGGCCAGTCACCATCACTCAATGGCAAGAGTCGGGAGGAAGAGGACAAAGCCAGTCAGGAGGACTGGAGACGGCGGATAAGAGAACTGTGTTGGTGTTTTACCTTGGTGCTGTAAAGCGCTCCCACTTGTAAATTAACCATGTCGACTCAAACCTGTGTCCTGCCAGCCTGTGTCCGGTTAGGGTTACAGAGATAGACTGCCCCTTGGAGGGCAGAAGTTTGCACGGGTACACGTCACTATGAAAGTAGTACCGTGTTTCCCCGAAAATAAGACCGGGTGTTATATTAATTTTTGCTCCAAAAGATGTACTAGGGCTTATTTTCAGGGGATATCTTATATTTATTCATGTACCACAATATTTATTTATCCAAATAGAGTCATGCCATCTTCTATTAGAATATCGTCATAACTCACCACATTCAAACCCTGAATTTCAGCCTGAACTTCTTGCTACTCCAGCCACTTTTAGGATCCTCCGGGATCGACGTGTGTGCTTCGATGTTTGATGAATGGTTTGATGTGGTGAAGCAAAATGCCGACATACAAATGCATTTGTGGTGCTTTTATATTCATGTGTCGCATATTCCAGATCGTAATGACACGATACGTTTTAAAAGTCTTTTTTTTTTTTTTTTGCACCTTTACAATACCATTAGAATGTACAGCGGCGTATTTGAGCCACAGAGAAAATGAAAATAAGGACATAATGAAAATGTCTGTTTTGTGATTTGAGTGGAAATTTCAGCTTTAAACTTGTCATGTCCTCTTTAATCCCGTAGTTTACTTTGTCATTAAAGTAGACTGTCATTAACAGCATCTTGAAACTGACCCAGTTACGCGCTTCTGGGGCTCCCTCCTGACCTGACAGCAGTGGCAAGTAGCATCGCCACACAGAACACGTTAAATTTATATTATTCCAGATTTATACTTGATATCACTTTCATGATGAAATGTATTAAAAATATGTATGCTACATTTTACAGACAAATCGTTAACTTTGTTAATAAATAATGAATACTGCTAATAGTTACATATACAGTGCATCCGGAAAGTATTCACAGCGCATCACTTTTTCCACATTTTGTTATGTTACAGCCTTATTCCAAAATGGATTAAATTCATTTTTTTCCTCAGAATTCTACACACAACACCCCATAATGACAATGTGAAAAAAGTTTACTTGAGGTTTTTGCAAATTTATTAAAAATAAAAAAAAAACTGAGAAATCCCATGTCCATAAGTATTCACAGCCTTTGCTCAATACTTTGTCGATGCCCCTTTGGCAGCAATTCCAGCCTCAAGTCTTGTTGAATATGATGCCACAAGCTTGGCACACCTATCCTTGGCCAGTTTCGCCCATTCCTCTTTGCAGCACCTCTCAAGCTCTATCAGGTTGGATGGGAAGTGTCGGTGCTCAGCCATTTTAAGATCTCTCCAGAGATGTTCAATGGGATTCAAGTCTGGGCTCTGGCTGGGCCACTCAAGGACATTCACAGAGTTGTCCTGAAGTCACTCCTTTGATATCTTGGCTGTGTGCTTAGGGTCGTTGTCCTGCTGAAAGATGAACCGTCGCCCCAGTCTGAGGTCAAGAGCGCTCTGGAGCAGGTTTTCATCCAGGATGTCTCTGTACATTGCTGCAGTCATCTTTCTCTTTATCCTGACTAGTCTCCCAGTCCCTGCCACTGAAAAACATCCCCACAGCATGATGCTGCCACCACCACGCTTCACTGTAGGGATAGCATTGGCCTGGTGATGAGCGGTGCCTGGTTTCCTCCAAAGGTGACGCCTGGCATTCACACCAAAGAGTTCAATCTTAGTCTCATCAGACCAGAGAATTTTCTTTCTCATGGTCTGAGAGTCCTTCAGGCGCCTTTTGGCAAACTCCAGGTGGGCTGTCATGTGCCTTTTACTAAGGCGTGACTTCCGTCTGGCCACTCTACCATACGGGCCTGATTGGTGGATTGCTGCAGAGATGGTTGTCCTTCTGGAAGGTTCTCCTCTCTCCACAGAGGACCTCTGGAGCTCTGACAGAGTGACCATCGGGTTCTTGGTCACCTCCCTGACTAAGGCCTTTCTCCCCAGATCGCTCAGTTTAGATGGCAGGCCAGCTCTAGGAAGAATCCTGGTGGTTTCGAACTTCTTCCACTTACAGATGATGGAGGCCACTGTGCTCATTGGGACCTTCAAAGCAGCAGAAATTTTTCTATAACCTTCACCCAGATTTGCGCCTCGAGACAATCCTGTCTCGGAGGTCTACAGACAATTCCTTTGACTTCATGCTTGGTTTGTGCTCTGACATGAACTGTCAACTGTGGGACCTTCTATAGACAGGTGTGTGCCTTTCCAAATCATGTCCAGTCAACTGAATTTACCACAGGTGGACTCCAATGAAGCTGCAGAAACATCTCAAGGATGATCAGGGGACACAGGGTGCACCTGAGCTCAATTCTGAGCTTCATGGCAAAGGCTGTGAATACTTATGTACATGTGCTTTCTCAATTTTTTTATTTTTCATAAATTTGCAAAAATCTCAAGTAAACTTTTTTCACATTGTCATTATGGGGTGTTGTGTGTAGAATTCTGAGGAATAAGGCTGTAACATAACAAAATGTGGAAAAAGTGATGCGCTGTGAATACTTTCCAGATGTACTGTATGGGGTGGCACAGTGGCAGAGCGGCAGCCACGTCCCTTGTGATCCCTGCCTGGAGTTCTCATGTTTTCCTGGTGGGTTTCCACAGTGGGCTGTTTTCCATACAAAGACATGAAGGTTTGGGGATTTGGTGAAGTTACTATGACGCCAGTGTATGTGAGTGTTTGTGTTCACCTTGCGATGAGCTGATGCCCCGTCCAGGGATTTTGTTTTCTGCCTCGTGCCCAATGCTACCTGGAATTTATGCATCTCTGTATTGATGGATGTAATCATTAAGCATCCTTTTCAGAGATATTGTGGCAAGGTGTCCTCGGAATTTAATGGATGTTTCGGTAACACGTGTCACATCGCGTGAAGTATAAACCCGGCCTTAGGCACCTTACTTTTCAGCTGACGATCTTGACTAGGGCTTTTTTTTGGGAAAACACGGTAGCTACTTACTACCCCCTGCGTCAACACTCATTCCTAGGTATAGCAAGCCTTTAAAATACGTAAAACATCCTAAAACATTGCCATAAAAACCTCTTAAAATGTATTTATAATTATTACTTTGATAAAAACTGTACAAAATTTGCATAAAATTATAAATACTTAAAACTGCAAAATTAAGACAGTTAAAAGCCATCTTTTATAAAACTATGAGGTCTAAAAAGCAATACGATAAGGATTAAATAAAGTACACAAAAGCCATACGATTCAAAAATAATTTTTTAGGGTTATTAGAGAAACCTAAAATCTTACGTGCTCCTAGGGTTCTACAAATGTAAAATCAGGGTTCTAGGGTTATCATTTAATCTCAGGGACTCTAAAACTGTAAAAAGGAGGAATCAATTTTAAGATTGAGTTTTAAGATTAGGCACCCAATCTAATTTTTAAGATTAGGGGCCTTAAAGGGTTAAGCCTTAGCCCCACGAACCTTAAGTTTAGGGTTTGTAGTAGGGGCAGGCCAGTCCAAAACTGCTAAAAGGAGGAGCAATTTTAAGATTAGGCACCTTTTATAATATTTAAAATTATGCATGCGTTAGAAAGATGGAAAAAATATTTAAGAATACAGTAAAACAAGTAACTTGGTCTGCGAGTGTTTGGCAAGACAAGCTAAAATTATTAATAAATTTTAACTTGAAAAACGAGCGAAGTCTTGCAATACGAGTAGTTTGCACACACTTTGTCTGCTGAGCGTCACGTGATCATAACTTAGCTGATGGTTCTTCTCTCTCTCGCTGCAGGATTCTGGGTAATTGTCTCCCATTCTCGGTCTCAGTCAGCGTTCCTCATTCATAGTCAACATGAGCGTATACTGCTTACTATAGCATTGTGACCACGCGTGTTGAGTTGTAACGTTTGAGTCCCTGTCTTGCACCCCAAAACACGAAGCTGAGTGTCAGTACTTTAGCAAAACCAGCTTTTATTCAGTTTGAAACAGGAACAGCACATTTATTGTAGTGGGATCTGCCACTCTACTATACACATACACAACAATCAGGCAGGGTCAGGGCCAGGTTAATGGCCAAGTAATACTGTGCCCTGCATTTATAATGTTACTTGTATCACCCATCAACGACAGGTGCTTATAGCATGTCCGCAATCATTTCGGCTTTGCTTTTACAGCAAACTGCTAAAGCGCTGGGAGCCTGCGGTTGCTTTGGGACGCTCTTCTGCGTGTTGTCCCGATGGGGGAATCCCAAAAGAGTTTAGAAAACCTTACAGTGTGTAAAGCATTTTTAAAATTTTGTGTCCAAATGTAGTGACTCTTCAGGCAAAAGCAACTGTCACTGGAGAGGCTCCTTGTTAAAGTCGCAAAAAAAAGAAGAAGATTCCAGTGTGCCAACAGATAGCAGGGATTCCACTAGTCAGAGTGAAAGTCGTCCTGCACAATAACACTCCTCTCTCTCGTCTCCCTCACACCAGCCATGATTCTTTTCAAAGGTAAAGTGCAGGTTAATTTGTTTGATGTATTTTTACTTTATATTTTGTATTAATCATTTTTACAGTCATATGAAAAAGTTTGGGAGCCCCTCTTAATTCTTTAGATTTTTGTTTCTCATTGGCTGAGCCTTCAAAGTAGCAACTTCCTTTTAATATCTGACATGCCTTATGGAAACAGTAGGATTTCAGCAGTGACATTAAGTTTATTGGATTAACTGAAAATATGCATCATAAAATTAGACAGGTGCATAAATTTGGGCACCCCAACAGAGATATGACATCAATACTTAGATTAGCAAAAGGAGGCTCAACTAACAGCCTCTAGACGCTGTCCTTCTATAGCCTCTGACAAGTGTCTGATTCTGGATGGAGGGATTTCTGACCATTCTTCATACAAAATCTCTCCAGTTCAGTTCAATTTAATGGACAGCCTGCTTCAAATCGTCCCATAGATTTTCAATGATATTCAAGTCAGGGGACTGTGACGGCCATTCCAGAACATTGTACTTCTCCCTCTGCATGAATGCCTTTGTAGATTTCAAACTGTGTTTTGGGTCATTGTCTTGTTGGAATATCCAACCCCTGTGTCACTTCAGCTTTGTGACTGATGCTTGAACATTATCCTGAAGAATTTGTTGATATTTGGTTGAATTCATCCGACCCTCGACTTTAACAAGGGCCCCAGTCCCTGAACTAACCACACAGCCCCACAGCATGATGGAACCTCCACCAAATTTGACAGTAGGTAGCAGGTGTTTTTCTTGGAATGTGGTGTTCTTCTTCCGCCACGCAAAGCACTTTTTGTTCTGACCAAATAACTCAATTTTTGTCTCATCAGTCCAAAGCACTTTGTTCCAAAATGAATCTGGCTTGTCTAAATGAGCATTGGCATACAACAAGCGACTCTGTTTGTGGCGTGAGTGCAGAAAGGGCTTCTTTCTCCTCACCCTGCCATATGGATGTTCTTTGTGCAAATTGTGCTGAATTGTAGAACGATGTACAGATACACCATCTGCAGCAAGATGTTCTTGCAGGTCTTTGGAGGTAATCTGTGGGTTGTCTGTCACCATTCTCACAATCCTGCTCATATGCCGCTCCTGTATTTTTCTTGGCCTGCCAGACCTGCTGGGTTTAACAGCAACTGTGCCTGTGGCCTTCCATTTCCTGACTCCATTCCTTAAGTTGAAACTGACAGTTTAAACCTCTGAGATGGCTTTTTGTAGCCTTCCCCTAAACCAGGAGACTGAACAATCTTTGTTTTCAGATCTTTTCAGAGTTGCTTTGAGGATCCCATGCTGTCACTCTTCAGAGGAGAGTCAAAGGGAAGCACAACTTGTAATCGACCACCTTAAATACCTTTATATCTCATGACTGGACACACCTGTCTATGAAGTCCAAGGCTTGCCGAGCTCATCACACCAATTTGGTGTTGTAAGTAATCAGCATTGAGCAGTGACAGGCATTCAAATCAGCAAAATTACAAGGGGACCCACATTTGTGCACAGCCAGTTTTTCACATTTGATTTAATTTCATACAACTAAATACTGTGTCACTAAAAATCTTTGTTCGGAAAACACCGCAGTACTCAGATGTTCCTAGGAAATGAAAGACATACCACTGTTATCTTCTTTGTTGAAAGGAGAGTCAATTATTATGCAGGCTGAGAGGGGTTCCCAAACTTTTTCATATGACGTTTTCATATGTGAATTTCCCCTTGGGATTAATAAAGTATCTATCTATCTATCTATCTATCTATCTATCTATCTATCTATCTATCTATCTATCTATCGATCTATCTATCTATTATATAGTGTCCTATCTATCTATCTATCTATCTATCTATCTATCTATCTATCTGTCTGTCTGTCTGTCTGTCTGTCTGTCTGTCTGTCTGTCTGTCTTTATATGAATAGTTTAGGGTTGTGGAATGAATCGTCCGAGTTTCCATTATGTCTTATGGGGAAATTCGCTTTGATATACGAGTGCTTTGGATTACAAGCACGGTTCCAGGACAAATTATGCTTGCAATCCAAGGTTATACTGTAAATTAAATAAATACCCTACCCTATAATAAATGAATACAATACCCCTAGGGTGGCATGGTGGCGCAGTGGGTAGTGCTGCTACCTCGCAGTAAGGAGACCTGGGTTTGCTTCCCGGGTCCTCCCTGCGTGGAGTTTGCATGTTCTTCCCGTGTCTGCGTGGGTTTCCTCCGGGCGCTCCGGTTTCCTCCCGCAGTCCAAAGACATACAGGTTAGGTGTATTGGCGAGCCTACATTGTCCTTAGTGTGTGCTTGGTGTGTGTGTGCCCTGCGGTGGGCTGGCGCCCTGCCCAGGATTTGTTTCCTGCCTTGTGCCCTGTGTTGGCTTGGATTGGCTCCAGCAGACCCCCGTGACCCTGTGTTAGGATATAGTGGGTTGGAAAATGACTGACTGACAATACCCCTATCTAGCACTATACTAAAACTAACCCTACACTATTCTTAAACCTAGCAATAATTTAATATCTAACAATCTCTATATCAACAGGTAACCTATTCCTGAAAAATAAGCTATGCTGTTGGGCAGCTGAGTATAAAAATACCATCCCTTTGTAAGGCCTTTAAATGCATTAGAAAGAGGGAAAAAGAAGCAAAGTCCCAACAAATAAAAGTCCACTCCTGGGCATCCCACTTGGATATGTGTCGGCCATTACTGTGTCTGTGGTTTGGGGCTCAGTGGTGCCCCCTTGAGCTTACACAGCACAGTAATTGTACGGGATGAAAGACCACAAGGCCACAGAGTGGAAAGTGATAAGGGTTCAAAGGAAGCTTTCTGCAGCAAGGCATTGAGAGGGGTTACAGATTTGGAATTCAGGGGATGAGGAGAGTGCCGAAGAGTCGTGTGTGGGGTTTGAAGAGAAGTGAGAGAAACTCTACATAAATGAAAAAAGGGAGGAAGCAGGAATGACAAACCCAGCAATTGCTTTCTCCCTCAAAACCAGAAGAAATTCCTACGTGGATGGCGATTTTCCCGATGATTAACGACCTTGAATGGAGGTGGGAATGGATTGGTGGGAGGACCCGTCTGTTCTAAAAAGATTCAAATCCTGGAGATAAAGTGGACCCTGTGTGTGTTGAAGTCAAAGGGGTGATTCACACTGAAGATTAATGATATAAGTTTGAGCGTCAAGACTTTATTTTCTTAGGTAGGTAGATAAATTATTGAACATCTCTCGTGTAAAAAAAAAAAAAAAAAGACAACAGTCATTCCCTCGTGAGCATTAAAATCGTTGACCTTTCCAGTAGGCATTTCCCATTCATCTAGATGACAAGCAACCCATACAGTAGCCCTTTCAGTTCATAAAGAAATTTTATAGGCTATGATTTCACGAACGGTGCAAAAAGATGATGGCTGCAAATCAAAGATGACTCTCGTGTCTCCTCAGAATCTTCTGGAGCAGGAACGCTCAGCTAATTTATGGCCACAAATTGATTTCCAGCAGCTGCTCATGAATCGTGGCGGAGGACTGTTCTCTGCCTCCTGAACCATTTATGTGTGCAGTAGCCGTTCGAAACTCGTCCACGGAAATGATTAAGTGACGGACGGCCACTGTAAAACCGTTCAGAGAAGATTATTACTTTTGCAGATGTGCTCCATGTGTTGAGAGTCATGGGGGGGAATCTGTCAGGTTTGGGCCACATTTCTGGAAGGTCTGCATATACTGATCACTCACAGAGAGTAAGAACAGTTCATGCAGGATGGCCATCTCCAACCTTTTTAGCACCATGGTCCGGTTTCATGTATGACAATTGTCCTCGGAGCAGCCATCACGCACGTAATAAAGTGAATAATAAATACAACTCATCGTAGGTAGTGATGGGAGACGATGACACCCGAAGTGTGTTCCTTGTGTCCAGTCTACTCTGTAATTTCGTTTTGGTTACCATCAGTGCAGGAAACCCCTCTTCACAATGACAGAGTGGTGGAAACAGAAGCAGGATTTTCAGTGCGTTTGTGGAGTTCTCCAGAGACGTTTTAGGTAAGGTTAAGCTCGTGGGTTTAATTTAACTGTGACAGAGACAAATGTGGGAAAGAGGCGCAGATAGAAGTAATGGAGGTTGTTGAGCGATGAGTGGTCACAGTTAGTGAGAGTTATCAACAGTTTATCGCTCACCACAAACAAATCAATCTGTACGCACATCCTAACTTTATTTAAATCTGCCGCCCCTTTGACTTCCTTAACTACGGTGGTTGTCAAGGGACACAGACAACAGAATGTACTCCATGTTCTGCATCCTCCCTGTTTAGCTTTGTTTCTTATTTCAAAATACATGAACATGCTTGCTTTAATATTTTCTTTAAGTACATTCAAGAATTAAACATATCAACAGTTCAGTATCGACTCTCAGATTGAAAGGTATAACTGCTCGTGTGTGTGCATCTTTGTCTGGATGAGCAGCCACTAGGAGAATATCACAATCTTGTTAAAACATACGCCAATTCTCTGTAACATTGCCATCCAACACCAGCATTTCGGGCCTACAAAATCCTCCTGCCATGCCATCAATATCTATTCGGTTACCTTGTGCAATTCAGTCGCTCATTGCAATTTGATGAGACTTCGTTACTGATGACTTCTGACACCATGTTGAGTGATGACCAGTGGTCACAGTTTATTGTACACAACAAACAAATCAATCTGCACGCACATCCAAACTTTATTTAATTCCGCCGCCCCTCGAACGTCCTTAACTACAGTGGCTGTCAAGGGACACAAACTTCAGAATGTACTCACTGTTCTGCATCCTCCCTCTTTAGCTTTGTTCCTTATTTCTTGCTTTAATATTTTCTTTAAACACATTCAAGAATAACATCAACAGTTCATTACAGCCTGTCAGATTGAGAGGTATAACTGCTTGTGTGTGTGTTGTCTTTGTCTCAATGAGCAGCCGCTAGGAAAATATCATATTCTTGTTCAAACATACGCTAATTCTCCGCGACACTGCCATCCAACACAAACGGTTCGGGTCTACGAAATCCTCCTGCCATGCCGTCAATGTCTGTTCGGTTACCTTGTGCAATTCAGTCGCTCGTTGCAATTTGATGAGACTTCACTACTGACGACTTCTGACCCCATGTTGAATGACAAGTGCTCACGGTTATTGAAAGTTATCAATAGTTTATCACACACCACAAACAAATCAATCTGCACGCACATCCAAACTTTATTTAAATCTGCCACCCCTCCAACTTCCTTAACTATGGTGGTTGTCAAGGGACACAAACTTCAGAATATACTCACTATTCCGCATCCTCCCTCTTTAGCTTTGTTCCTTATTTCTCATTTCGTGTTTTAATGTTTTCTTTAAATACATTCAAGAATTACATCAATAGTTCAGTATAGCCTGTCAGATTGAGAAGTATAACTGCTTGTGTGTGCGCATCTTTGTCTGGATGAGTAGCCTCTAGGAAAATATCACATTCTTGTTCAAACATACGCCAATTCTCCATAACATTGCCATCCAACACCAGCGGTTCAGGCCTACAAAATCCTCCTGCCATGCCATCAATGTCTGTTCAGTTAGCTTGTGCATTTCAATGAAACTTAAGTTACTGACGACTTCCGACACCATGTTGAATAACGAGTGGTCACAGTTATTGAACGTTATCTACAGCTTATTGTACATCACAAACAAATCAATCTGCACACACATCCAAACTTTATTTAAATCCACCGACCCTCCTGTTCCTTAACTACAGTGGCTGTCAAGGGACACAAACTTCAGAACATACTCACTGTTCTGCATACTCCCTCTTTAGCTTTGTTCCTTATTTCAAAATATACATGAACAAGTTTGCTTTAATATTTTCTTTAAACACATTCATGAGTTAAACATTATATCAAACAGTTCAGTACAGCCTGTTAGACTGAGAAGTATAAATGCTTGTGTGTGTGTGTATGTGTGTCTGGATGTGCAGCCACAAGGAAAGTATCACATTCTTTTTCATACATACGCCAATTCTCAGCAGCACTGCCATCCAACACCAGCAGTCCGGGTCTACGCAATCCACCTGCCATGCCGTCAATGTCTGTTCAGTTGCCTTGTGCAATTCAATGAGACTTAGTTACTGATGACTTTTGACACCATGTTGAATAACGGTTATTGAACGTTATCTAAAGTTATTGTACACCACAAACAAATCAATCTGCACACACATCCAAACCTTACTTAATACCACCACCCCTCCAACTTCTTTAACTACGGTGGTTGTCAAGGGACACAAACAACAGAACGTACTCACTGTTATACATCCTTCCTCTTCAGCTTTGTTCCTTATTTCTTACTTTAATATTTTTTTAAAACAAATTCAAGAATTACGTCAACAGCCTGCCAGATTGAGAAGTATAACCGAAAATATCACATTCTTGTTCAAACATACGCCAATTCTCTGTGACATTGCCATCCAACATCAGGAGTTCGGGCCTACGAAATCCTCCTGCCATGCCGTCAATGTCTGTTCTGTTACCTTGTTCAATTCATTCGCTCATTGCAATTTGATGAGACTTTGTTACTGACGACTTCTGACACCATGTTGAGTGATGAGCAGTGGTCACAGTTTATTGTACACAACAAACAAATCAATCTGCACGCACATCCAAACTTTATTTAATTCCGCTGCCCCTCCAACTTCCTTAACTACAGTGGCTGTCAAGGGACACAAACTTCAGAATGTACTCACTGTTCTGCATCCTCCCTCTTTAGCTTTGTTCCTTATTTCTTATTTCGTGTTTTAATATTTTCTTTAAATACATTCAAGAATAACATCAACAGTTCATTACAGCCTGTCAGATTGAGAGGTATAACTGCTTGTTTGTGTGTTGTCTTTGTCTGGATGAGCAAAATTCACATTCTTGTTCAAACATACGCCAATTCTCAGCGACACTGCCATCCAACACCTGCAGTTCAGGCCTACAAAATCCTCCTGCCATGCTGTCAATGTCTACTCAGCTGCCTTGTGCAATTTAGTTGCTTGTTGCACTTCGATGAGATTTCGTTACTGACAACTTCTGACACCATGTTGAATGACGAGTGGTCACAGTTTATTGTACACCACAAATAAACCAATCTGTATGCACATCCAAACTTTATTTAAATCCATCGCCCCTCCAACTTCCTTAACTACGGTGGCTGTCAAGGGACACAAACAACAGAACATACTGACAGAAACAGAAACACACATAGGCATTAGAAACATCGTGGGCCAGTGCCCATTGTGCCCATAAATTAAGATGGCCCTGACTATACAGGCACAGAATTATCACATTCTTCAGGGGTCTTCTATTTGTATTAATCCCCACTATTGTCTGCTGTTTCTTTCCGGTTCTTCTGTGCTGATGATCTGCACCATCACCAGCACCACCTGATCGAGGTGGTGTTGGAATGAAGGTGGGTGTCTCAGCTGTCCACGAGGCCAACTTCATCACATCCTTTCTGTGAAGCTTGAAATCTATAAGGTTTGATTTAGGGATATTTAGGTGATGTAGAATGCCTGAAATCACTTTATCATAGACTACTACACCACCACTTCTAGACACAGAACAACGCACTGCATTGTGGGTTGAATGTTGCTCGGCTACACAGGGTTTGTATTCATGGTTTGTAATACTGGAGGAATTCATGCAGGAATTTGTGAAGGCTTGCAAATGTGTTTTATTTTTTCATTTATTAATGCGGTTCTTGCAGGTTGCTTCTGGGCCACATATGGTCAGCAGGCCGCCATTTGAATAGGCCAGGTGTACACTTTTTACTTTGTAATAAGCGATCCGTTGTTTTGTGCAGATTTTAAATAAATAATTGTGTCCCGAGAGCGTGCAGGCGCAGAACGAGTGCAGATGTGTGCAGAACGGCACTGCTCTGGTGTTGACTGCAGTGCTTGGCTGATCGTGCACTCATGTTAGATGTTAGTCAGGTGCCATTCACACAGCATAGTAGGCAGAGAATCTTGTCTGCGTCTAATCAAGCAAATATAAGAGGAGAATGCACAACAGATGGGGAGAACAGGAAAAACAACAGAAAAGGAGAACAAAGAGAATGAAAAGAGAAGATGGAAGTTACAGCAGAAAGAACGAAAGAGCAAGAGGCAGAATCCAGAGAGCCCATGGGAAATATGAATGGAGGTGGGTGGTTGGCAGTGAGCCTCAAGGTGAGGAGCCTGGGGCTGAAGAAGGGTTGGCCCATTAGCAGGGTCTCCCATGGACACACCAAGGGACTGGCAGCAGGAAACGTACGTGTGTGCGGCTCAGCACAGCGCCCCACAGATGCCGAAGGCCTGGCGATGGGGACCCGGGTCAGGTATCATATATACTTGTGTATAAGTTGGGTCTTGAAACCCAAAAAAATCGATCATAAAATCAGACCCCGACTTGTACGCCTGTTCAAAAATGCGACATTTAATTTTTTTTTTTTTTTTTTATATCTTCTTGCCTCCTCCAATCTAGAAACCAGTTTCTCAGACACATTGAATTTTGCTGCAGCAGGGCAGTTACCAATTTCTTTCTCTACTTCAACAACTTTTAATTTCAAACCAGCTTCATATTTTCTTCTGATCGAATGCTCCATCGTAGATAAGGGATGCTCTTACGATAAAGGTGTATGAGGGTGTGAGATACAGAAAACACAAATCAGTGCAGACGTCACTTCGGAATAGTTCGGGTATTACCGTGTGGTCACGTAGGCACAATTCATAGAAATAAAAAGGCCATGCGCTCCGTGGTTATTCTCACAGGTGGGCGTTAGCATATCATAATCTATTGGACCAATAGCGTGAGTTTTCCACATTCAGCTTATACAACCGACATTATAACATACCAGAAATTATACAATAAAATCAAGGCCCGACTTAGTAATACGTAATAATGAGACAAGACAAACTTTACAAATCAATAAAAAAAAAAACTTTTAAATGTAATAATTTGTATTGAAAAGAATTTCTATTGATAGCTTCGTATCCGAGGGCCTCTTCATATACAATATTTTTGGTTTTGCTATCGGGGGGAGAGAATGTAGCTGTGATCTCTTTGGCAAAAATGCATAAACTAGGTACGCAAATGCTGGCACTGTATCTGATCGTGTTCAGCTCTGACTGGAGAGCGTCCCATGAGAGGGGAGAAGATAGATAGATAGATAGGAAAGGCACTAGATAGATAGATAGATAGATAGATAGATAGATAGATAGATAGATAGATAGATAGATAGATAGATAGATAGATAGATAGATAGATAGATAGATAGATAGATAGATAGATAGATAGATAGATAGATAGATAGATAGATAGATAGATAGAGAAAACACAAATCAGTGCAAACGTCACTTCGGAATAGTTTGGGTATCACTGTGTGGTCACGTAGGCACAATACATAGAAATAAAAAGGCTGTGTGTTCCGTGGTTATTCTCTCAGGTGAGCGTTAGCATATCATAATCAGCGTGAGTTTTCCGCATTCGTCTTATATGACCGACATTATAAAATACCGGAAATCAATCCATCCATCCATTATCCATCCATCCATCCATTTTCCATCCCGCTGAATCCGAACACAGGGTCACGGGGGTCTGCTGGAGCCAATCCCAGCCAACACAGGGCACAAGGCAGGAACCAATCCTGGGCAGGGTGCCAACCCACCGCAGCATCCATTATCCAACCCGCAATATCCTAACTACAGGGTCACGGGGGTCTGCTGGAGTCAATCCCAGCCAACACATGGTGCAAGGCAGGAAACAAACCCCAGGCAGGGCGCCAGCGCACCGCAGGGCACACACACACAAACCAAGTACACACTAGGGCCAATTTAGAATCGCCAATGCACCTAACCTGCATATCTTTGGAATGTGGGAGGAAACCCATGCAGACACGGGGAGAACATGCAAACTCCACGCAGGGAGGACCCGGGAAGTGAACCCGGTTCTCCTTACTATGAGGAAGCAGCGCTACCCACTGTGCCACCATGCCACCTATACCAGAAATTATACGGTGAAATCAACTCCTGACGTATCCGCGAGTGTATACAGTAGTAAGGATTGACAGCACCTGTCGGTTGGGCGTCTCCTCTGCTGCAAGATCTCGTGTGAGGTAAACAGAGGAGACGTCGGTTTTAGAAGGAAAACACCGGGGCTCATTTGTTTCAAAGGAATGAAAGATCTGTCTTTAGAGTTTTAACCTCATTTTATCGATTGATTTGAATTTGGACTTTTTACCCTCCACATTTTTATGGATCATTTATTTATTTATTGAAGATTTTGATGCACTGTGCTTATCAAACGCTGTTTGATTTTTGGTTGTTTTTAATAATAGCACTTCACACTTTTTTGCACCTACCCCTTGCTGCATGTGTGTGATTGTGTGTATGTGTCCTCATTTGCCCGGCTCATCTCGCTTACGGGTCGAAGAGACGCCCAGAAGTGACCAGGGAGGGTGGAGCCGACCCAGACCGCCCCAGTCTTGGGTTCCAGTCCACCAAGACCTCTGCCTACGTACCGCCACACAGGTCACTACACACACACATGGTGAATTTCTCCTACTATGAAGTAATATTGTGTGAAGTAGTTAAGGAATGTTTATCGATTTTAACGTCCTCACTTGTCTTTTTATGCATTATTTATTTACTAGCTGCGTGTGGTCTTTGGGACCAAAAAAACAACCCAAAGGCTGCTCCCTAGCAGTTTTACTATACTCGTGAACTTGCAGAGGCGTCAGCTAACACTTAAGAATTACCACCCAGGGCAGAGGACGGGGACCCACCTGTACTTGCTGTCCCACTGGTGATACCACCTCTTACCCGTCCTATTGATCTTTGTCACAAAAAGATACCTCAAGATAGACTGTTTTTAGTGACAGCTTCAAGTCTTGCCCTCTGTTGCTGAGGTGTTTCACTTGCACGTTGTTGAGCCTCGTCGTCTGCTTCGTTTCGACGTTGTGTCTCTTCTAATGTGTCATTAGCATAACATTGTTGTTGCATGGCGGCGTTTGATGCACACGAGTCTTTCGTAGTGAGGTGCAGGCAAGTGCCGAAAACTTGTTAAAGCGCATGCATGCACCACCTAGTGGCAGTGATTGAGCGTCAGCAGAGTGCACTGTTCCATACACACATAGACAAGTCTTTCGTTTTTATCTGTCTAACTAGCTGTGTGTGGGGGTCCTCATGACAAAAAAACAACCCAAAGACTCCCTAGCAGTTTTATTATATTCGTGAACTTGGTGAGGCATCAGCTAACTCTTAAAAATTACCACCCAGGGCAGAGGCTTGCTGCCCCACTGGCTTTGGAAAGCAGACACTGGCGATACCACATCTTAGCCGTACTGCTGGTATGTGAGTCTTATTAATCTTTGTCACTAGAAAATATCTCCAGATAGACAATGTTTTTAGTGAAAACTGTTGTTGCACAGCATTATGATTTTTTATAAGGGAAACAAAATTACAAAACAAAACCCCTGGACATTGATTCGATAGGAACGGCCTACTCGGAATCACTGTCCGAATAGTAATTATGTGGTGGTGGAGGAGCATTTCTGCTTCTCTCCGTTCACAGTCCGTCTCATTTTCATGACACTGTCGTTTCCCCTCACGGTCTCTTCTCAACCTTTCTCCAATCTCGCAGGTTGCTTTGTGGCAATCCAAAGAGTAAGGAAGAACCAATGCTTCTTTCTTGAACTCCAAACGCCGACTGATGGAAAATCACAGAAGTGTGTCCAACTTATATACTCTGACTGCCGACTCCAAGAAGTGGGTGAACATTCGATTTGGACGAAGTGCTGCCAACAACGGTGGATAGAAACACAAAAAACCACAGTCTCGACAACGAAGCAGGTATCGACGCCAGATCTAAACATAAAGCGTGCTATCGACAGTGTTTGTAACAAAAAGTAACAACCAAGGTGTTGTGTATTCAGCCAGTACAAACAGCACGTAGTCTCCTTTAGTTCAATCCTCTTTAATCACCACACTCCAACCTCATCCAACGATCCTCTCCCTCACTTCCTCTCCTCCTCCATCACTACTGCCCTCTACTGAACACAGCAGGAACACCACACAAGGCAGTGAATTCGCGGACAAACAAAGATCAAGATCCAAATGAAGATTATATATAAAGATCTTTAATTTAATATTGTTTTTTGTATCAATATGCTCCTGCTGGAGAATGTGAATTTCCCCTTGGGATTAATAAAGTATCTATCTATCTATCTATCTATCTATCTATCTATCTATCTATCTATCTATCTATCTATCTATCTATCTATCTATCTAACACAACGTCATCGTTCCGCCGCGGCGTTTCCTGCACACGGGTCTTTCGTCGTGAGATGTGAGGTGCATGCAAGTGCCGAAAAAATGTAAAAGTGCATGAATGTGCCAACTAGTGGTCGTGGTTGAGCGTGAGTAGAGCGGACTGCTCATAAACAGGTGTTTCATTTCTCTATGTCTAACTAGCAGTGTGTGGTCTTCGGGACAAAAAAACAACCCGAATGGTCCCTAGCAGTTTTACTATATTGACGAACTTGCAGAGGCGTCAGCTAAGTGGGCCAGGAGAGGTCGTATTTTGTCCAAGATGGACGTGTAATCGAGTGCAGCTGTGGCACAAATTGAGCGGGACAGGCTGTCTCAGGTAAACGTATGGTAGCTCGTTGTGTGAACGTATAACGTGAATGAACCACAAAGTGCCGTTTGTCTGCTTGGGTTGAATGAGAAGTGAGGTGCATACAAGCGGCGAAAAAATGCAAAAGTGCATGCATGCGCCATCTAGTGGCTGTGGCTGAGCATGAGCACAGCTCCATACACACACACACACACACACACACACACACACATGCACACAGATCATTTGTTTATATGTGTCTAATTGGAGAAGAAAGACTGCAGTTTCTTATTGGACACTTTATTGTTGATGGAATGAAGGCACAATGCTTCTTTGCACCATCTCCTGTTGGTTATGTGTCCTCATTCCACTAATCCATCTCATGACTAAAGATGCCCAGGTGCAACAAGGAGAGTTTGCCAGCTACAGACAACACGGGCATCACAGGTGCTCCCCAGTGAGATGCAGGAATGCTGCCACCACACTCCTGTCACTCTGCTGAGTCAACAGTTATGGTCCCTCACCCCTTAAAGAACATGGCGTTCATCATCTCTTATATAAATTTCTCTTCTGGTTCGTCCTGCTTCCACTTCAAAACCGGTCCCGCCCACACGCAGCCGACACGGCATTTCTCGATTCCTAATCGCCGTCTTCCATGTCATGCAGTATACTGGCCTGCTGAGCATAATACATCCAACAAGTACTCGAGGTGCTGCCACAAAGTAGCTTTACCACCCTTGCGGGAGCCACCTGTGTCTTTACAACAGCTTCTTACACAGCAAACATCAGAAGCTAAAAATTATCGTGAACACATTCGAGAATACAACTCTTCCCTAACGTTTGCTTCCATGGGTGCACAGATAACTCAACCTCCTGGCCACAGACCATGCTGTTTTAAAATACACGGGCAAATTTATCACCAAATCTCTCCACTATACGCTAACACTTCTACCTCTCCAGGATATGGACAGCTGTATGTTTTTGACATACAAGTACGCTTACAAAATAAAGCAAACTCTGCATACAGCGAAAATTTACTTCTCCAGCTAGATTCCATGCTCAGAACCATCAACCCCTTCGCTAAATCATACAAACACATGCATGAAATCGCTCAGTCCAGTCCAACAGCATCTGTACGAATGGTTTTCAAGGAAACCCCTAGGCAGGATTTACGACGATACAATGCCTCGACATGTCACACCGATGTCGCAGTGATTTTCTTCAGAGAAGATGGTGAACAGCCTGCCGAAAGGGACCTTTGCATCTATCCCATAGGCAACTCCTATAAACAGATTTCCACGCTCAGTATGAATTGCAATCCTATGGTTTTATTTTATTCCCTTACGGAGACATTGGCTGGCACAAAGATTTATAACATGTTCCCGATAAAAAAAACCGCCAAGCGAATAAGGCTTACTCAATGCCAATGTTACACGTACAGATTACCAATGAGGAATACATTTAGTATTTTGCACTCCACTGGCAAACTATTCCAACAGTACGCTGTAGATGCGTATGTTAAAACAGAGGGCGTGCGTCTCAGCTATCTCAGATTACATCAACAAGATCTGCGCGTGGAACTATCAGACGCACTGCAAGCAAACACTGAAAATAACAACGTACGTGTAGGCAAAATGATCGTATTACCGTCCACATTTCCAGGAAGTCCAAGATACATGCAACAAAACTATCAGGATGCCATGGCCATAGTACGTAAATTCGGAAAGCCTGATTTATTTATCACTTTCACATGTAATCCTGCTTGGCCGGAAATTCTACATGCACACTGCGTGTTTCAAGAAGCATTTATTTCTTCTTGATTTCTGAATTCCTTTCTCACCGTTTTCCGTTCATGTTCTTACACCACCGTATGCTACGCCGGGTGTCGGCTAGTTTGTACATATACTGCAAATTGGAACCACCTCCCCATAAACCCGAACTAGATACGCAAGTTTGATAATGGATGGACAGATGGCGTTTACAGAGATAAGACATGCAGAGTGACCTCTGGTGGGCTGTTCTGTTCATTCTGAGTGGTGGGGCCGGGATATCTGCCAGGACTTCACACTGTGGGGTCAGTGTTGTTATTTTTCCTCATTTTCCCAAAGATAGATCTCTAAATTTAGAATGTCTAAGCATCTGTGGCATCTTAGAATCAAAGGTTTTATGTAATGTCTCTTGTTTCACAGCCTTTGACAGGCCAAGAGCCTGGGACTTAGAGACACCCATGCATAAGCACTTGCTCCATTCAGACAGAGGCTGTTAACATTGCGGTGGTCCGGATTCTACTTAATGAATCAACAGTAAGACGAGTGCTCACAAGGAAAAGGAACATACAGACTGTGTAGGTGCCCAGGAGGACGGATGGGCACCCCGGCCAGGATGGAGGAATTTGTCGTGTCTGGCCGGGAAGCCATAATGGAAGGATAGTCAGGTTGCACATAGTGTTACAATGGAGTAACGTTAACATGGGCTAAGGCTTCCTTTCTTCTTTGTGACTATATTTTCAGGCGTTCGGAAGCAGTAGATGTGGCAGGTACACACAAATATGATTTGGCCACAATATAAAAGTTGAGAAACATTGCTCTGTTATCTTTCCACCACTGTGGTGGGTTTTCATTTTTGGGAAGAGGATGCTCTCCAAAATACGTCAGAATCTGCTTTCTTGCCATTTGGCTGACTGTGCTTTATTCTGCATTGTCCTGTGGACCTGAGTCAGACCCTAGTAGTGAGTCCAGTAAAGACATTTGCCTCTTCTCCTTCTTAGCGTGAGCTGAGGTTTTGATATCATTGGTGGACTGTTGCTGCTTCCCCTCCTCTCTCATTCCCTTCTTTGCTTCCAGTGTAAGGGCTTTCACCTTCAACTGCACTTTTAGTCCTTCTTCTCCATCCATCCATCCATTATCCATCCCGCTATATCCTAACTACAGGATCACAGGGGTCTGCTGGAGCCAGTCCCAGCCAACACAGGACGCAGGGCAGGAAAGAAACCCCGAGCGGGGCACCAGCCCACCGCAGGGCACACACACACACCAAGCACACACTAGGGTCAATTTAGGATTGCCAATGCACCTAACCTGCATGTCTTTGGACTGTGGGAGGAAACCCACGCAGACACGGGGAGAACATGCAAACTCCACGGAGGGAGGACCCGGGAAGCAAACCCAGGGCTCCTAACTGCGAGGGAGCAGCGCTACCCACTGCGCCACCATGCCGCCCGAGTCCTTCTTCTGCAGACAGAAATTGGAGCTTACGAAATCTGGGGTCAGGGGCCATAGCAGTTAGAACAATTGAGACGGGAACAGGCCATTCAGCCCAACAAAGCTCGCCAGTCCTATCCACTTAATTCTTCCAAAAAGGTCGAATTTTGAGGGTCCCTAAAGTCTTACTGTCTCCCACACTTCTTGGCCACTTGTTCCATGTGTCTGCGGTCTTCTGTGTGAAGAAAAACTTCCTAATGTTTGTGTGAAATTTACCTTTAACAAGTGTCCAACTGTGTCCCTGTGTTTTTTTTTTTTTTCATTTTTTCAACATTTTATTAAATTTATTAAAATCAAACAACATTCCATACAAGCAAGTCAAATTTTACAAAACGTCAAACCCCACCCATGAGAAAGAGAACTAGGCCAACATAGTGAGTAAGTAAATAAATAGAATAAAAAGGAGAAGAGAATTATCTTCCATCCATCCATCCATCCATTATCGAACCTGCTGAATCCGAACACAGGGTCACGGGGGTCTGCTGGAGCCAATCCCAGCCAACACAGGGCACAAGGCAGGGAACCAATCCCGGGCAGGGTGCCAACCCACCACAGAGAGAATTATCTTCCACACTTTAAATGCTTATTCTAAAATGTTATTAATTAAATCCTGCCAGGTTTTATAAATGTTCTGCACAGATACGCTAAGTGAGTATTTAATTTTTTCCAATTTCAAGTAGTATGTAACATCAGTTAGCCAATGACTGAAAAGAGGTGAGTTAAGATTCTTCCAGTTGAGCAAGATAAGTCTACGTGCCAATAGTGCAGTAAAGGCCATTCCAGTTTGTTTATCCTTCTCCACTTTAAGCCCCTCTGGGAGCCCACCAAACACAGCTGTTAGTGGATTAGGAGGGATTGTGACGCTCGGGCTGTCTGAAAGGCATTTAAAGATTTTGGTCCAGAATGATGTTAATTTGGTGCAGGCTCAAAACATGTGACCCAGTGAGGCTGGAGCTCGATGGCAACATTTGCAGTTTGGATCTCGCCCTGAAAACAATTTTGGACAATTTTAAATGAGAAAGATGTGCTCGATAGATGATTTTAATTTGAATAATTGTATGCTTTCCTTTTTCCGAAATGTTGAATGAGAGACCCTTTTCCCACTGTACTCTGGGATCTTTAAAAGGGAGGGACTGTAAAATGTTTTTATATATCACAGAAATACTGTCTGAGTCCTCAAAACTAATCAATATTTTTCCGGAGTGTCCCCGTGTTCTTGATGAACTCATTTTAAAATAACAGTCTCAATCCAGTGGACTAATTCCCTTCATAATTTTAAACACTTCAGTCAGGTCTCCTCTTAATCTTCTTTAAAGGCTCAGCTCTTTGAATCTTTCCTCATAACTCATCCCCTGTAGCCCCTCAATCAGCCTAGTCGCTCTTCTCTGGACTTTTTCTAGCTCTGCTATGTCCTTTTTGTAGCCTGGAGACCAAAACTGTGCCCAGTACTCCAGATGAGGCCTCACCAGTGTGTTATAAAGCTTGAGCAGAACCTCCTGTGACTTGTACTCTACACATCAAGGCGCTATATAACTTGACATTCTGTTAGCCTTCTTAATGGCTTCTGTCTGCCAGTTGATTGTGTCAAGTCCACTACGACTCCTAAGTCCTTCTCATAAGGTGGACTCTCGATTTTCAGACCTCCCATTGTGTATCCAAACCTCACATAACCCAACATTTATGTTTGCAGCATCACCTCTATAGCTCATCTGCAGCCACCACCTTTTTATAATTTCTCATGAAACCGTCATCTGGCTGTCAAAGGCTGCATTCTGTGTGGAGTCTTTTGATGAGAGCAGGTAGAGCAGAATGCAACATGGGGGTGCGTGGGGTGGGGGGGTGGGGATGCGGGAGGGACTTGATTAAGAAAATAAGACTTTAGTTGATGAGTCGATTATTAGTCAGCCCTACTTGCGTCAACACAATGCTTTATTTACATTGTACGGGGTTGGCCTTCAGATGCCCCAAATCTTTAGGATTGTCTGAACTCGAGTGGCCTGCATGGAGCCCTGACTTCAACCCTACTGAACACCTCTGATGGCAAGCCATATCTTCTTGTCCAACATCAGCTCCTAACCTCACAGACAGCTTAATTCCCACCGACACATTCAAGTTCAAAGAGTGAAGGCTATCATAGCTGCAAAGGGCAAAGCAAATGATTTGCAAGTAACGTCATCAGGAAGATGGACATGTCGGACACTTTCTCATTACATTCTATCTTCTATTATTATTATTATTATTATTATTACCACCTGCTTTGTCAGATGTTCCTTTCCAAGACATTGTACTGTACATGATCAGTATGTGTTTCATACTGTATGTGGGGATGCCAAGGGTAAGGAGACTACCAGGATGGCACAGGACAGGGCTGAGCTTACCCCAAGCTTCCAGAAGAGAGGAAAGGAGTGAAAGAATGAGAGAGAAAGAGAGACCACAGCAACAGGCTGGGTTTTGCATCTGCTAGTGTGGGACTACAGGGTCCTCTAGGGGGCACTATATTCTACATTTTCTGCCTTGGAAGGGCAATACATAACGGCACTGGAATGTGCATGAGAGTGAGAGAAATGTGACCAGAGCAGAAACACACCACGTTCCCACAGGATGCTAGACAGCATGTCATCCTGGAAGGAATCCATAGAACTATGCCAATCCATGGTCAAGATCTGCCGCTGAGAAGGTTTATTTTGGTTTGGTTTGAACTCATTTTTCCTTGTTTTGCTTTCTTTGAATGAGGACGCTGTAATTCTTGAATGACATCAAAAACAGGTTGGTGTCAGGAAGGGCACTTATGCTCCCTTTAGCAGTGGAGAACTGTCCATCCAAGGAGAACGTTGAAGATGATTTTTTAAGAGATTTTATATATATATATATATATATATGTTGTGATGGACAACCGGCTACAGACTCCGGTCGCCACCCCCAGGCCGCTAGGAGGAGCCCTCCGGACAGCATGATGGTGCCCCGAGTTCCAGCAGGGCCTCATGGACTTTGTAGTTTCTTTACACAGCCCTGCTGGATACCTTGGGGACCACCGGGAGTCGCTGTAGGGGGGCTAGTGGGCTCTTGCGTGCCCTATAACCTGGGAGTGTGTCACAGTCACATGACTGGAGGAAACGACGTGCTCCCGGGATGAAGAAGAGGACTGTTTGCCCTGACCCGGACGTAAATGGACTTGTGGGTTGTACCAGGAACCACTTCCGGGTCAGGGGATATAAAAGGACTATGGGAAAGCCCAGACACTGAGCTGAGCTGGGAGGTAGGGTGGCAAAGTGTCTGGGCGAGGAGGATTGTTTATTGTGAAAGTTTATTGTGTATATGTGTGTAGAGTGGAGGGTGCTTTGTGCACAGTATAATAGAGAAAATAAAGAAATATTATACTTTCACCTGGTCATCGGAGTGGTACCTGAGGGTTCAAGAGGTGGACAAAGGGCTTATTGCTACAATGTATATATATTATATAAAAAAATCTTGGGTCAAGACATGATCATCTCGGAGAGACACTTTGAAGTCCTGCAAGACAACTTGCACGTCACGCCCTACTTACAAACAATTTCTTAGAGACACTTTAACGTCCCACAATACAAGGAAGTGAGACAAAAGGACAGATGCTAAACAGGCTTTTAAATGATCGACATGCAGAACACACAGCTCGGTAGCAGCTAGCAGCAAAATGGCTAGGGTGAAGCACACACCCAGGGGTGGGGGTTGTGGGGTGGGCGAGTGAAGCGAGTATATATATATATATATATTTATATATATATAGTGACGTGTGAGTCCCTGTCTTGCACCCCAAAATATGAGGCTGAGTCTCAGTACTTTAGCAAAATCAGCTTTATTCAGCTTGAAACAGGAACAGGGATCCACCACTCTACTATACACAGACACAGCAATCAGGCGGGGTCAGGGTAAGGTTAGTGGCCAAGCAATACTGTTCCCTGCATTTATAATGTTACTTGCATATATATATATATATATATATATATATATATATATATATATATATATATATATATATATATATATATATATACATTCAGTTTGGTGGTGAGTCAGTGATGGTCTGGAAAGCATATCCATGGAGGGACGCACAGACCACTACAAGTTAGACAACGGCACCTTGAGTGCCATTAGGTATCGGGATGAAATCCTTGGAACCATTGTCAGAGCCTATGCTGGTGCAGTGGGCTCCTGGGTTCCTCCTGGTGCACGACAATGCCCGGCCTCATGTGGCAAGAGGATGAAGGAATTGATCCCATTGACTGGCCCCCACGCTCACTCACTTGACCTCAACCCAAAAGAACACCTCTGGGTGGGACATTACTGTATGTTTCGGTTCATCCGACACCTCAGACTGTCCAGGAGCTCAGTGATGCCCTGGTCCAGATCTGTGAAGAGATCCCCCAGGACACCATCCGTCGTCTCATTAGGTTATTGTTGGGCAATTTGGGGGGACATACAAACCACTGAGCATGATTTGGAGTTGCTGCAATGAAATTTCGACAAAATGGACGAGCCTGCCTGCTGCATCATTGTTTCCCTTTGATTTGCGGGGTGTCTTTGAATGTAGCCCTCTCTCTGTAGGTTGATCATTTTCGTTGCCATCCTTTCGTTCCTCACATATCATCATATCAGTCCATAGCAGTAGAGAGAGCCAGCAGGATTTTTTTTCCCCAGTGAGATCTGATGTGTTTTCAAAGTGTGCCTTTAATTTTTTGGAGCGGTTTATTTTGTCATGCAGGCAGGATGGCTTTCTAGGGAATACTTTTGCACACCACTGTAATTACCTTACTCATTACTTGCAAATGTAACAAAATCAGTTATATACTTTCTGCAGGACTCTGGTGGTGCTCCTCCTCTTCCTCCTCACACAAAGGAGCACACAGCAATCCAGCTGCTGAATTGATGTCCTTCTACCACCCTGTCCAGCCATTAGCGCATCTGGGCAATGCCCGGTGGGCCGCGGACTCTGGTCTGGTCATGGGCCGGCCGTTTCATGAAATAAATTTTATGTGCTGGTTACTGTTTGACATTAAGATTAGTTTTCTAAACTATTAAACATTATCTGTCTGGTACTGCGATTTACTGTATATAGTCCTATATAATATATCGTATTAGGTCATCAAGTTGTTTTAGATGTCGGCACACAACGTTGCAGCAAAAAATTTGCTCAAAACTGCCTTTTGCCAATTTCTGTTTCGATACCGCTACATTTCGGTTAGCATATACATTATTGCAATTTATTTTATTTCATATACCGCACTTCGTAGCAGAGAAGTAGTGTGTTAAAGAAGTTATGAAAAAGAAAAGGAAACATTTTAAAAATAACGTAACATGATTGTCAATGTAATTGTTGTAGGCTTATTTTAGTACTGAGAGTGAATTTGATGATTGTAAAGAGTTTAATTTGATTGTAAATGTTGTGTATGAGAAATGCACATTTTTAGGATGTAAGGATCTCTTTGTTAACGACGTCTGCAGTTCTGTTCTCGAGCTGTAAAATGACCGAGCTGCTGATCTGCTGAGCTTAGTCTCGAGTATGCAACGTACAGTCGGCCATGTTAGAAGCCATCTTGTGTCAAGTCAATGGTGACCTTTTTTAGAGTCTGGCCCTGTGACTTTTTTATTGTCATAGCGAAGCAGACCCTTACTGGAAATTGGAATGGGAGGTCAGAGGGTATGAGAGGGATGTGAGGAATAAATCCAGTTTCCCCGAGCCAGTGCCAGTGAAGACAGTTGCCTCAATGAGGTTCTTGTGCAGAGATTTGATCTGAAGCCTGGTGCCATTACAAAGTTTTGGTGGTTGTAAGTTTCATAGTAACATAATTGGTGCGCCGACCTTCAAAAGTAGAGTATGCAGAAGCATGCCCAGAGGATTAAGAGTGTGAAGAAACTCTACCGGATACTGCACCGCGTCCTCTAGTTCTACAACAGAGTCGACAGACTTGTAGGTTTTTGTTTCAGAAGTTAGTTGGTGAAGTAAAATGGTGTTTATATGTGAAGTCAAGTCATTTTTTAGTGTAAGAATAGCTCTCTCCCTCAACCATGAGACATCCTTTTCATGCAGATTTCGTAGGTTGGGGTAAACATTTTCAATAAGGGTTTGTAAGGTCTTCACCAGGAGACAGAGATGGTTAGGAACATTGATTTTACAGTTCTGTTCAATTAAATTGCCATCACCTATTTTGATGAGGAGAGCAGGCAAATCTCCTGCTTTTTTGTTGCAGTTCAAGTAAACCCTCATGTTTATTCTGAAAGTAAGAACGTTGGTCTTAGGCCATGGGTATGAAGACTTCAGACATGCTTTAACTTTGTCGGTGCATGTTCCACTTGGGACAAAAGAAGACGCTATTTTCGAAAGTTCATTACGGGGCATGGCGCAAAATGAAACGTACTTAATGTTTGTAAGTACAGTGTAAAGGATGAGTATGGGAAATTTGGGCTTCCTACGTATATTGGAAGTCGCAAAAATAGTGAGGAGAGGGTTTCCCCTAAAGGAATGAAACCGCCAAATGGAGTGGTCAGTTTCAAAAGTTCCTTACAATGGCGAGAACCGTCAAAAAGAAGACATTATTTTCGAAAGTTTGTTATGGGGCACGGCGTGAAATGAAACATACTTAAAGTTTGTAAGTACAGTGTTAAGGATAAGCATGGGAAATTTGGGCTTCCTATGTATAGTGAAGGTCGCAGAAATAGTGAGGAGGGGTTTCCCCTATCTATATATACAGTTTAGGGGGTACACCCGTTTCCCCCCCCCCCCTTGGGTGTTGCAATAGGACATGAAACATACCTAACTTTTGTAAGTACACTGCAAGGAATGAGCATGCGAAATTTTAGCTTCCCACCTGTATGGAAAGTGGGAGAATTAGTGAGGAGTCAGCGAGGGCTTTGCCTTTAATATGTTGTGGACGTTAGGGGTCACTGTTGCCCCGTGAACCCAACAGACAGATACTCCAGACACAATGTTAAAAGCACTAAGCAGAATTTTACTTCTTTTCATTGCAATAGTGCCTCCAAAGCACATCATCTACCAAACTCACAATAAATCAATACAATACACAATAATTCTCCTCCTCTCCTCCCATCAAGCTCTGTCACACTCCCTCCCAACTCCGGCTCGCCTGCTGGGTCTCCACTAGTCCTTTATATAGTCTTTGACCCGGAAGTTCTTCTGTCCTTCCGACCACGTGACTAGCTGGCACTTCCAGGTCTAATACAGAACAGGGAATTTCTTCAGCCCGGAAGTACTTTCGGATCTTCCGTCCTCGTGACTACCTCGTACTTCCAGGCTATAGGGAAAGAATATGTCCCCAGGTCCTTCGATAGCTCCTCCTGGCGGCACCCAGCAGGGCTGTGTATCTGAACTCCATGTCCCATAGTGCCCTGCGGGAATCCGGGGTAACACTGCACTCCAGGGAAGCTGCCATCTAGCATCTTGGGGGAAGCAGTGTCGGCAAGTAGCTGCCTTTCCCCATCCTTCTATTCCAGGGGCATCCCGGCCGGGTAGAGCTGCCGGCCGTCCATCACAATGTATAGATTTAAATTCTTTGGTACTAATAATTACTTTAGATTATGTATTATGCATTTTATTGTTCTCTGGTCGTCGGCGTGAGCGATAATTAGCGGTTTTCAGCTGCGATTATTAGTATGAGGATAAACATTTTTCATAATAGGATGGAACATTTATAGTTTATCTTTAAGTGAATGGAACATTTCAATCATGTGAGGTTTTCATTATAACCTCGGTGACCATTCATTCCATTGTAAATGAGCAGCTACTAGCCTACTAGGGTACTGGCACTTGGACATGACATTGACATTTGACACGTACTCTAATAACGTGTAAGCCGTGTTACTAAATCTTTATTTTTCATTAAATTTTATTTCTAAGCATGTTGTCACCTTTTATTGGCTAACTAAAAAGATTACAATATGCAAGCTTTCGAGGCAACTCAGGCCCCTTCTTCAGGCAAGATGTAATTGAAGAAGGGGCCTGAGTTGCCTCGAAAGCTTGCATATTGCAATCTTTTTAGTTAGCCAATAAAAGGTGTCATTTTGCTTGGCTTTTCTCTACATTCATAATGGCTAACACGGTACAACACCCTAGTACTAAGCATGTTGTCAAATTTTAAGTTGTGTTTAAACAACAGTGTACAGATTAAGTTTGGCAACAGTTTAGATAAGAGTTCATATCATAGGCTCATAGCAAGCAGCAAGCCGCGTACTCATCACAAATTTCAAGAAAATGACAATGAATAATGGGTCGAGTGGGTCGACCTCGTCACCTCCTCACTCGTAGATGCCTGGGCCAGTTTTGAGACCCAGTCCGCTCCTGTGTCAAGCTCTCCTTGTGTCCCAGTATCTCCTCCATGCTCTTGACACTGAGACACTGCAAACCATCTGGTGACAGCACGTATGGATGTGCCATCCTGGAGGAGCTGGACCACCCAGGTAACCCGAACGTGCTGCAGGTACCACCTCATGCCACCCAATAATGACAAGGACACTAGCGAAACACAAAACTAGAGAAGCATCCGTCAGGAAGGACAAGGAGAGAGCAACTGTCTGTGGCCAACTTTCTCTTGTTCTCTTCTGTCCTGTTGCCTCTCCAGGGGCTTCGTGCATAACGCCGTGCGTAGAACTCACACTAAAACATGACGTACGCACAAAAAAATCCAGATGCATAAATTTGTGCGAAAGGCCAACTTTCACGTTCTTCCGCTCCATAAATCCCAGTCAGCGTGAAAAGTAACACACGTGCACGCGCCTGCTGTCCCGCCCCAACTCCTCCCAGAATTACGCCTCTTTGAATATGTAAATCAATATAAATAGCCCTTAAGCTCAGCCTTCTGTGAGAAGACAATGGCAAAAGCACGGTGAAAAATAAAAGAATTTCAGCAAATACCAAGGGGAGGCAAAGAAAAACGTACTCTTTGTTGGTTTAAAAAGTGGTATAAACAACAAAAAGAAGTTGATTGAGTGACATAGAGTGTCAGAGAAACTCAAAAGCTCAAGTTCACAAAGTCGTACAGTTCCCAAAATAAAAAAGAAGTTGTCAGACATCAAAATCGCAGTGAAAAGGCAAGTCATAGCCCACCGTCTGACTGTCATATGAAAGCTTATTAGGGTACAGAGAAAAAAAATAGGCACACAGTGGGAAAAAGCACGAAATGTCAACTTTAATCTCGAAATTTCCACTTTAATCACGTAGTTTATTTTGTCATTAAAGTAGAATATCATAAACTTCATCTTAAAATCGTTTAATTTACTAGTTTCTCAAATCCCATCGTAACTAAAGTAGCACGTTAAATGCTTTGTTTGATATTTGATCTTCTATGTGCTCTATGTGTATGAATCACTACGTGCTTCTTAAACGGGCTTTCTCTTCCTCCAACAGGACACAGGATCCATTACATTCGTGATATTACAGCTCTCTGAATAATTAAAATACTGACATGTATACGTGATATGATTTTCATGATGATAGGAGTTAAAGCATATTATTAAACATGGGAACACGGTGGCGCAGTGATTGTTCATGTCTCACACAAGATGCTTGCTGCGCCGTGCGAGACTTTCGATGAAATACTTTATTGCAGCAGTACTGTCTCTTTCAAACGTACTAACCCCCAATTCCTGTCCTTACTTTTCTTTCTCTAAATACCCAATCGCCACGCAATCAGCTCTGTAATAGATGTTAAGCCATCTGTAAGCTTAGAACGCCGATTCTTCACAACTTTAATGGAATATTGAAATATCTTCATAGTACGTGTTTAATTATTCTATCCATCTATCCTTCCAGAGTCTCGTCAGCACCAGCAAGAATACAGCATGAGGCAGGAACAATCCATGAACGGAGCGGCAGCTCGTCGCTAGCGCTGTGACATCGTGTCCTCACATGTTTAATTATTAACAATATAGATTATTTAAATCTAGTTAAAGTTTTATCTGTATAATGTAATAAACATATTTTGCTGCATTTCATCTTAAAAATGATATCGTCATCATATGTAAATATGCGCTTTATAAAGTGGCTCAAGTTGTGCAATATTATAACTGCACTGCAAGATTACAGTGAGGTGATTGTACTTATAAGTACAGACAGTTCAACAAGGAGCACTTGATGGACTGATTGAGTGCGTTTAGAGTTCTTGGGATGAAACTGTTTCTGAACCGCGAGGTCCGTACAGGAAAAGCTCTGAAGCGTTTGTCATATGAGAGCAGTTCAATAGACAGCATGGCTGAGGCAGCGTGTGCTTGATGCTGTATACTGATAATTCTCTTTCTGATCAGCTGCTGTACAGCTGTGATTCCACACTCAGATACAGTGATATAAATACTCCGAGTGGTGCAGTGAGAGTAATATGGAAAAAGATGATCCGCTGTGGCAACCCCTAACGAGAGCAGCTGAAAGAAGAAGAAGAAGAAGAAGGTGCAGTGAGAGTAACAATGCTAAAGCAGCTATTATATATAGAATACTTTGACCATTCCATGGACCATTATATTGTTACACGTTAATTACAATCAGATGCCTTAAACTAATAAACAATATGCAGTTAATTTCAGTGTATTTATAAAGCCTCATCAGGGATGTGGATCTAAGAAAGAAAGGGTGACCACACAGGAACAGTAGCACTGCTTTGACATTGGGTGCCGCCAGTTTGCAAAACCAAGTGGAGAACTTGCGTAAGTCAAGCATTTAGCTACCGTGAAAATGTGCGTGGCTTTACGCCAAGTTTAGGTTTTATACATCACGATTTGAGCATGGAAACGAGAGTACGCAACTTTTTTGTGCGTACGCACCGTTTATACATGTGGCAACAGGTCACCTGTTGTCGCTGTCATTTGCACCAAAGCAGGTGACATTGATTCACAGTCTCTTCTGCTTCCTGACTGCACAGATTGATATCCCTGAAGGTTAATTGACCTGGAATAGGATGATTAGGTGTTCCCCTCATTTTTTTCAGCAGTGTAGTTTTCCGCAACGCTGATGTAAGCAGGCCAACATGTGCCGACTACGAAGTGTAAGGGTTTACATGGCAAAATAACCATCAGAGAAATCTACACGTGTGTCAATAGTTTAAGCAGACTGCGTTTTCCTTTTCATTATCAGACCACACCGTTGTGGGAAAATGAATGCCGAAATTCCAGGTGATGTGAAAGGGTTTACAAGCAGCTGCAGATAGCATATAACGAGACAAGAACAAACATTAACAGACACCAGATGAACAAAAAAAATAAAACACAATACACGACAGGAAGATTAGATATTGGCAGGTATTGGCAGCGTATTAAAAAAGAAAGAGGCAAGGAAAAACACGAGACAATGGAAAAAACAAAGTGCCAACAATTAAAGAAGAGTCCTCAAATAGCACATGATGGCACGCAGCGCCTAAATTACTTCCACAACTATTTCACAATGGCTTTTCCTGTATCCCACCACAGCTATAACATTATTAGGATTGTGCAGTGTGCTGCTTTGAAGCAAAAGGCAGCCTGTGTTACTTCACTTTAGCGCAGCCGAAAATGATACTCTAGGGTGGAGGGGAATGTGGTTTTATGGGTGTCATTTAAACAGGAAAAAAGAATTCTTCCACAAAGTGACCCAACACAAGCTTCGGCGGGATGACTCAGTGGAGACCACTCAGATGTGTCGGGTGCATATGGCAATCATGAGCCTATTAAAGGGTTAATCGCACAGCACACAAAGCGCGCAGGACATGAGTTTTATATTTAAAATCAGGCCTCTAAACTGTTGTAATGGATTCCATGGAAAATAAAGCATAAAAAAAAGAAACGTATCCACATGGACAAAATCATTTGGGAAGCCTCCAGAACAAATAACTTCACAGTCAGAAAGAGAGGGTCACCCGACACCCATCCAATAAAGCAACAGAACAGAAAAGAATCACCTCCTAGCTCATGTGGGTGCGATGAAAAATCGCCAGTGAACTCCACCAGGCCTTATTTAATATTTCACTGTAAATTTTCACTATAATTAGACATCCTACTGAGCGGGCTCTGCTTTGACCTACCGCCGTCTTACCCTCAGAAAATGAATAACGTCCTCAAGAGAGATGAGATGTTTAGAGTTTGTGTCAGCTTTAGAGGACAAGCCCTGCTCACACTCACTAAAATAAGGGTGGGGAGCGGAGTGGGGTGGTGGTCACTTAATTAAGTTCTACCTTTCATATCTATGTATCCATCTGTTAGATGGTGTCTTTCAATTCTATTATATAGCGCCTTTCATGTCTATATGTGTGCATCATACTGAGCCTTTCTTAGCTCTTTGTCCGTCTATTATGTGGTGCCTTTCTGTATCTGTCTAACAACTTTCTGGCAGTGCCTTTCACACCTATAAAATCATTCCTCTCATATCTATCTGTCTACAGCTTCATTTTATATAGCACCTTTCATTTTTATGTGTGCATGGATCATACTGACCTTTCGTAGCTCTTCGTCTGTCTATCATATGGTGCCTTTCATATTTGGCTACTATCTTTCATAAAGTGTCTTTCTTAGTTGTTTCTTTATTAAATCGTTCCTCTCATATCTACCTGTCCACAGCTTCATATTATATAGCGCCTTGCATGTCTATGTGTGTATGCATCATACTGAGCCTTTCATAGCTCTTTGTCCGTCTATCACATGGTGCCCTTTGTATCTGCCTAATAACTTTCGAGCAGTGCCTTTCACATCTGTCTGTCAATCTGTCATATTGTGCCTTTCAATTCTGTTTATTCTCTAGTGCCTTTCCTATCTATATGTTTATGTATTATACAGAGCCTTTCACAGCACATTGTCTATCATATAGTGCCTTTCATATTTAGCCATTATATTTCTTAGTGTCTTTCTTAGTTGTCCCTCTATTAAATCATTCCTCTCATATCTATCTGTCTACAGCTTCATTTTATATAGCGCCTTTCATTTTTTATGTGTGCATGGATCATACTGAGCCTTTCTTAGCTCTTTGTCCGTCTATTACTGTATATGAAGCCTTTTGTATCTGTCTAATAACTTTGTCAGTGCCTTTCACACCTATAAAATCATTCCTCTCATATCTACCTGTCCACAGCTTCATTTTATATAGCGCCTTTCATGTCTATGTGTGTATGCATCATACTGAGCCTTTCACAGCTCTTTATCCGTCTATCATATGGTGCCTTTCATATCTGGCTACTATCTTTCATAAAGTGTTTTTCTTAGTTGTTTCTTTATTAAATCGTTCCTCTCATATCTACCTGTCCACAGCTTCATATTATATAGCGCCTTGCATGTCTATGTGTGTATGCATCATACTGAGCCTTTCATAGCTCTTTGTCCGTCTATCATATGGTGCCCTTTGTATCTGCCTAATAACTTTTGAGCAGTGCCTTTCACATCTGTCTGTCAATCTGTCATATTGTGCCTTTCAATTCTGTTTATTCTCTAGTGCCTTTCCTATCTATGTGTTTATGTATTATACAGAGCCTTTCACAGCTCATTGTCTATCATATAGTGCCTTTCATATCTAGCCATTATCTTTCTTATAGTGTCTTTCTTAGTTGTCCCTCTATTAAATCATTCCTCTCGTATCTATCTGCCTACAGCTTCATTTTTATATAGCACCTTTCATGTCAATCTACAGTATTTATTAGTCCCTTTCACGTCTATCACATGGTGCCTTTAATAATCTGTTTAAGAACTTTCTGATGGTGTCTTTCACAGCTATCTGTCTATCAATCATACAATGCCTTCATAATTCTCTATCGATACATCTGATATAGTGACTCTCATATCTACTGACATAAGAGTGCTTTTCCTAGCTGTCTATTATATGATGACTTTCATTGCTATCTGCTTCTTCATGTTACATAGTGTTATTTATTTCCGTCAATCTACACTCAATTTATAGTTCCTAGTGTAACAATCTATCTATCATGCTACATAGTTCCCTTTATGTCAGTCTACCTACAACTTTGTTTAATATAGTGTCTTTCATAGCTCTTATGTAATGCCTTTCATTTTCATGTATCCAGCTCTTCGTGTTATATAATGTCTATCTACATTCAAATTAAATAGTATCTTTCATTGCTACCTAGAGCTTCAAGTAATGCAATGCCTTGCATATGTGTCTACCTGCACTGTATTGCCAAAAGTACTGGGACGCCTGCCTTTACACACCCATGAACTTTAATGACATCCCATTCTTAACACATAGGCTTTAATATGGAGTTGGCCCACCCTTTGCAGCTCAAACAGCTTCAACTCTTCTAAAAGTCTTTCCACGAGGTGTGTTTATGGGAATTTGTGACCAGGAGAGCATTTGTGAGGTCAGGCACTGATGTTGGACAAGAAGGCCTGGCTCGCTCGCAGTCTCTGCTCTAATTCATCCCAAAGGTGTTCGTTCAATCAGGTTGAGGTCAGGACTCTGTGCAGGCCACTCAAGTTCCTACACACCACACTCGCTCCTCCATATCTTTATAGACCTTGCTTTGTGCACTGGTGTGTGCCCAGTCATGTTGCCATCCCCAAACTGTTCCCACAAAGTTGGGAGCATGAAATTGTCCAAAATGGCTTTGTATGCTGAAGCATTAAGAGTTCCTTTCACTGGAACAAAGGGGGCCAAGTGCAACCCCTGAAAAACAACCCCACACCATAATCCCCTCTCCACCAAACGTTACACTTGGCACAATGCAGTCCGGCGAGTCCCGTTCTCCTGGCCAGACTCGTCCATCAGATTGCGTGATTCGTCACACCAGGGGACACGTCTGCATTGCTCTCGAGTCCAGTGGCAGGCGGTGGGCTTTACACCACTGCATCCGACGCTTTGCATTGCACTTGGTGATGTCAGGCTTGGCTGCAGCTGCTCGGCCATAGAGACCCATTCCATGAAGCTCTCTCTCTATGCTGCGCTGTTCTTGAACTAATCTAGAGGTCTGCAGCTATTGACTCTGCAGAACGTTGGCGACTTCTGCCCACCTCAGCGTGAGCTGTCCCCACTCTGTAATTTTATGTGGCCTACCACTTCGTGGCTGAGTTGCTGTTGTCCCCAATTGCTTCCACTTTGTTATAATACCACTAACAGTTGACCGTGGAATATTTAGTAGCAATGAAATTTCATAAATGGACTTATGGCACAGGTGGCATTCTATCACGGTACCAGGCTTGAACTCACTGAGCTCCTGAGAGTGACCCATTCTGTCACAAATGTTTGTAAAAGCCGTCTGCAATCCAAGGGGCTTGAGGTTATAAACCTGTGGCCATGGAAGTGATTGAGAACACCTGAATTCAATGATTTGGAGGGGAGTCCCAATACTTTTGACAATATAGTGTACATGTTTGTGTTAAATAGTGCTTTATATATGTATTATATATTGCCTTTCATATCTATCTACATTATGTTATAAAGCTCAGTTTTTATCTATCTGTCTATCTCGTAATGTTATACAGTGCTTTCATATACTGCCTTTCATGTCAAACTACAGTATTTATTAGTTCCTTTCATGTCTATCATATAGTGCTTTTTACATCTGTTTAATAACTTTCTGATAGTGCCTTTCACAGGTATCTGTCAATCATATGATGCAATCATCATCATCATCATTTTTTGTCTAATGCAGTGCCTTTCATATATATCTGGATCTGTTTCATATAGCATCTTTCATAGCTGTCTATTATGTAAAGCCTTTCATTTCCATTTATCTGTATCTTCATGTTATGTAGTGCCTTTCATGACGTAGACATCTACATTCTCATTTTCTAGTACCTTTCATTGCTATCTATATCTTCAAGTAATACAATGCCTTGCAAATGTGTCCATCTAAATCTTTGTTCTATAGTGCCTTATATATCTATTATATGCTGCCTTTCATATATATCTACATCTTGTTATAAAGCACTTTTTCTATCAATCATATAGTGCCTTTCTTAGATATATCTTAATGTTATACAGTGCTTTTCATATCTATCAACATCTAGTAATGTAGAGCCTTTTATATTAGTCAACATTTTTGTGTTATACAGTGCCTTTCACACCCATCTACATCTTCATGTTATAAAGCACATTTTGCATGTTATAGTGCCTTTCCTATCTACCTATCTATCCTGTAATATAGTGCCTTTCATGTCTATTATACAGTGCCTTTCATCTATTATATAGTGCTTTTCATATTTATCATATAATGCCCTTCCTATCTTTCTTTTATATACTACCTTTCCTATATATCTATTATATAGTGTCTTTCCTACCTATCTGTCTTGTAATAGAGTGTCTTTCAAATCTATCTATTATACAATGCCTTTCATCCACCTATTATATAGTGATTTTCATATTTATCTATCTGTTATATAATGCCGTTCCTATATATTTAACTATTATACAGCAATTTTCATATCTATCGTATAGTGCCTTTCATGTCTATAATATAGTGTCTTTCCTATCTACCTATATATCTATCTATTATATAGTGCCTTTCATGTCTATTATGTAGGTATATCTACCTATATATCTATTATATAGTGATTTTCATATTTATCTGTCTATCATATAATGCCTTTCCTATATATCTATCTATTATAACAATGCCATTCCTATATACTTATCTATTATACAGTGACTTTCATATCTATACTAATAAAAGGCAAAGCCCTCACTGACTCACTCACTGACTGACTGACTGACTGACTGACTCACTCATCACTAATTCTCCAACTTCCCGTGTAGGTGGAAGGCTGAAATTTGGCAGGCTCATTCCTTACAGCTTACTTACAAAAGTTAGGCAGGTTTCATTTCGAAATTCTACGCGTAACAGTCATAACTGGAACCTCTTTTTTGTCCATATACAGTAATGGACTGCAGCTCGCTGGCCGTGAGGCAGGGTTGCGGGGGTTGCGTATCACGTCATCACGCCTCACACGTAATCACGTGAACTGACTGTGAAGGAGAAAGGACGGCCTTATATGGCATTCGTTTATAAAACAGCGGACAGGCTTTGTAAAGGCAGCTTCACAAAAAAACAGATCCTTAACAAATTGTTATTGGTATATTTTCCCTCAATTTAAAAAGGTTTTCTTTTCTTCTTAATTAAAATTTAAAAGCAATACTTCACCGCTGCGAAGCCCCTCTAGCGCTGACGTCCGAGGTTCGATTCCCGTAAGGGAGTGCAGTGAGTATGTACGCCTGATGAGCCAAGAATTAGGGCGAAACACATGTCACGTACTCTTATTTGACAGTAAACTATTTTCAACCATTCTATGATCTGCTTCTCACAACTGAAGGCACCGTGGCTAATGTTAGCTGACTTGCTGGCCAACCATAAGCGTTACCTGGTAGGTAACCACCCATACAATCAGATTGTGATTTAGACTACGAATGCCGTGAATGTAATTACCCCGATCTACATACTGTCAAATAAATGAACCACACGCCGTGGCGCAATGTTAGGGGCTTCGCCTCTAGCGCTGACGTCCGAGGTTTGATTCCCGTAAGCGAGTGCAGTGAGTGTGTATGCCTGATAAGCCAAGAATTAGGGTGAAACACGTGTCACGTACTCTTATTTGACAGTAAACTATTTTCAACCATTCTATGATCTGCTTCTCACAACTGAAGGCACCGTGGCTGATGTTAGCTGACTTGCTGGCCAACCATAAGCGTTACCTGGTAGGTAACCACCCATACAATCAGATTGTGATTCACACCACGAATGCCATGAATGTAATTACCCCGATCTACATGCTAGAGAAAACCTCAATGAAGAAGAAACAGTGTGTAAGCATACATATTAACACATGTGCAATTAAACGTGTGCATTTACGGGGTGATTTCTCAGGCTTAAAAGCTCGCCTTTTATTAAAAAGGTAAATGCAAACTGTTTTCATTCTGAAGGGCACAAACCACGTTGGATTTCAGCCATTAAACGCGCAAAAATGTCGGTACACCAGATAAATAAGCACAACATATTATCAGTTGTATTGTATGCTTACAATACATATAGAAATGTGTTAATCGTTAACTCATAGTATGGGATGGTGTTTTTCGACTCACGCCTTGATTTAAACGATTCCATGTCTTGGTGGGTTTGCGTAGCTTATTGTCAATATCTTTACACCTGTTTTTATGACTTATTGACTGAAACAGGCTTTCACGAACAAAGTTAGGGCTTTGCTACAGGATACACCCTCCACAAGTTAAGGAAGTAAAAATAAAAGGTATATATTTCTGTTTTATTTAAACCTTTTAAGTTCGTATGCATAGCCCCATTTGGCTGTTTTAGTTTTTTTTTTTTCTTTCTTCAGTAATATTTAATCTCCTTAAAGAAAAACAACATATGCATTTTACTTTTTTTGTATCTCTTTAGTAAATTTTAGTGTAAAAGGATAACCAGTATTTAAACCTTTTATGTTACTTTATAAAGTTATTTTACACAATGTTGAAAATTAATAAGAAAGCTACATATTTTGGCAGCTGCTGCTTTAATTTTCAATGAAATGAAAAAAGCTCTCCAAGAGAAAACCTCAATGAAGAAGAAACAGTTTGCACTATCTAAAAAGGAGAAACCCTCATTTATAAAGGTTTGCTGCAGATGACTTAACTGAAAATAAATGAATAGTTCCTATGTGTATAATACATATTTATCTATTTGACTTATGCCTTTATTCCAGCAACTTGCAACATCTGAGGTACAATTTGCTACATTACTTTTGCTTTTTGCAGCACAGGCAGGTGAAGTGACTTCCTCAGGGTCACACAGTGGTGTCAGTACCAGGATTTGAACTGACAAGCTCCGTGTTTGCTGAAATATTACTGAAGAAAGAAAAAAAATGAAAACGGGCAAATAGGACTATGCATACAAATGTCCATCCATCCATTATCCAACCCGCTATATCCTAAATACAGGAGCCAATCCCTGCCAACACAGGGCACAAGGCAGGAAACAAACCCCGGGAAAGGTGCCAGCCCACCACAGGGCGCACACACCCACACACACCTGGGACAATTTAGAATCGCCAATGCACCTAACCTGCATGTCTTTGGACTGTGGGAGGAAACCGGAGTACCCGGAGGAAACCCAGACAGACACGGGGAGAACATTCAAACTCCACGCAGGGAAGCGAACCCAGGTCTCCTAACTGGCACCTTTCACTGTGCCACCATGCTGCCCGCATACAAACTTAAAAGGTTTAAATAAAACAGAAATATATACCTTTATTTTTACTTCCTTAACTTGTGGAGGGTGTATCCTGTAGCAAAGCCCTAACTTTTTTCATGAAAGCCCCTTTCAGTCAATAAGCCTTAAAAACAGGTGTAAAGCTAAACTTGCAGCACCGCTATTCAATTACACTTGCCTAACGCCTCTCCTAAGGGGAGATACTGTGGGATCTGGGCATCCGTTAAAGCACCAATCACAGGCCCGATTAGAAAGCGGGAAGCTGTGATTTGTCGTCTCCCTCCCATGTAACAATCACAGCCCGTGTTACAACGCACTATGTATGTATGTGTATATGTATATATGTGTATTTGTGTGTGTATGTATGTGTGTATATATATATGTGTATATATATGTTGATATGTGTATATATATATGTATATATATGTGGATGTGTATATGTATCTATATATATATATATATATATATATATATATGTATATATATATACTAGCAAAATACCCGCGCTTCGCAGCGGAGAAGTAGTGTGTTAAAGAGGTTATGAAAAAGTAAAGGACACATTTTAAAAATAACGTAACATGATTGTCAATGTAATTGTGTTGTCATTGTTATGAGTGTTGCTGTCATATATATATACATATACACATATACACACACATATACACACATATACAGATATATTATATATACATATACACATATATTTTTTATATATGTATTTTTTATATATATATATATATATATATATATATATATACATACATACATACATACATACATATACACACATAGATGCACTTACAATAACATAGAAATCAATATAAACAACATTAACATCATTATCATATGAGAATATGAAGTAATATATAAGAAGCACATTTCATATAAATATAAATAATTAAACAGTAAAATCTTCTTGTATAATTTGCTACCGTGGCTTTTCGTTGGTCTGTCCAGGATATTTAAATCACCTGTAGCTTGCAAACTGTTTCACCTATTGACTTGAAATCTGGTACA
Organism: Erpetoichthys calabaricus; assembly: GCF_900747795.2. NCBI lineage: Eukaryota > Metazoa > Chordata > Cladistia > Polypteriformes > Polypteridae > Erpetoichthys > Erpetoichthys calabaricus. The sequence goes on from NC_041400.2 coordinate 188,255,937, forward strand.
CATATAATACGTCACGTCTGCTATCCGCTTTATGGGTGATGATTGTATTACTCTTTTTATGTTTATTTTATTTTAGAATCAACTCCTATCTGCGCACACCAGGGCGGCCGTGGGCAGATGCGTATGGTGTATTCACTCCATGTTATCGTGCATTGCCTGTCACTGGTATTTTGATAAAAGAATTTGAACAATATATAAGAAGCGTATAAATTATTAAACAGTAAAACATTAACATTTAAGAAGTAAAGTTACATTGAGTACTACTGCAGTGCCTTCGGGTATACCTCATTTTTTTCTTTGCCCATTACATGCTTAAATGTATACATTTTTTGGTGTACCTACCCGAGAACACGCGACATATAACCGACCGTGGGAGAAGCATGGATTTTAAAGAAGCGTTGAGTTCATCTGCTGGTCTCCCTCGTGGAATAACTGGTAATGTTTCACTAAAATCTACAGCGAGTAAAACGACATTACCTCCTTCTTTTTTTGTACGCTCTCTGAGATGTTGCTTTTTTCGGTTCAAGGCTTCATAAGCTCTTTTATGTTCAATGTTGTACTTAATAAGTACTAATTATCCCAAACCATCATCTTTGAATGTTGCAAGACTTTCGCCTTGTATGTAGATCGGGGTAATTACATTCATTGCATTCCTAGTCTGAATCACAATCTGATTGTATGGGTGGTTACCTGGCACTGTAGGGTTGCCACCCGTCCTTTAAAATACGGAATCGTGCCGCGTTTGACAATGAAATTGCGCGTCCCGTTTTGAATCAATACTGGACGGGATTTATCCCGTATTTTTTTTATCATTTTTTTTTTAAAGCAGCGTCTCATTCAAATCATCCCACACGCATTTTATGAAGATGCCTCCTTTCCTACTTTTGATTGGGTAATACTTGATGTCATCGTTAGTTTGATTGGTGTTTTTAACTGTCCAGTGAGGAGGGCGTGTCTTTTAAGTACAGTCTGCAAAGTGTTGGCACTGAGATGTGGCGTCAGCGCCATACTTGAAGCCCCTAACGTTGCGGTCAGCAAGTCGGCTAACATCCGCCATGTGCCGTCTTTCAGTTGCGAGAAGCAGATCATAGAATGGTTGAAACTGTTGCCCCTAACGTTGCGCCACGGCGTGTGGTTCGTTTATACCTCGTGTCTTCTCATTAAACTTTTATCTCGCGAATATGTTATTGCAATCCGCAGCGGGAGCGTTTCTATAAACTTTATTTAAACTTACGTTTTACACCGTGGTTTGTTTCCCTTATGAACATGCTTGTATGCTTAACTCGCTCCGTTCTCAATTGTTTAATTAATTTTTTGCTCTTCGCTGTTTGCGGCTGTTCCTCCATTTCCCCCTACTTCGTTCTTTTATCTCGCGAATATGTTATTGCAATCCTTAACGGGAGCGTTTCAATAAACTGATTGAAAATAGTTTTGCATTTACCTTTTTAGTAAAAGGCGAGCTTTTAAGCCTGAGAAATCACCCCGTAAATGCACACGTTTAATTGGACATGTGTTAATATGTATGGTTACACAGTATTAAAAGACAGTGAACAACGTCAGTTACCTTTGTTCCTGCGTTTGATAAAAGGTGAGCTTTTAAGCCTGAGAAATCACCCCGTAAATGCACACGTTTAATTGCACATGTGTTAATATGTATGCTTACACAGTATTAAAAGACAGTCAAAAATTAACGTCATTTACCTTCGTTCCCGCGTGCGACTCGTGCTGTAAATCTCTTCCTTGTTTTTAGTTCACGTGATTACGTAGGAGGCGTGATGACGCGATACGTGACTCCGCCTCCTCCATTACAGTGTATGGACAAAAAATATGTTCCAGTTATGACCATTACGCTTTGAATTTCGAAATGAAACCTGCCTAACTTTTGTAAGTAAGCTGTAAGGAATGAGCCTGCCAAATTTCAGCCTTCTACCTACACGGGAAGTTGGAGAATTAGTGATGAGTGAGTCAGTGAGTGAGTGAGTCAGTCAGTGAGGGCTTTGCCTTTTATTAGTATAGATATGTATATTTATATATATGTATATGTAGATATGTGTATATGTAGATATGTATATATATGTATATATGTATATGTATATATATGTTTACATAACCTCTTTAACACACTACTTCTCCGCTGCGAAGCGCAGGTATTTTGCTAGTCTATCATATAGTGCCTTTCATGTCTATTATATAGTGTCTTTCCTATCTACCTATATATCTATCTATTATATAGTGCCTTTCATGTCTATTATATAGGTATATCTACCTATATATCTATTATACTGTATAGTGATTTTCATATTTATCTGTCTATCATATAATGCCTTTCCTATATATCTATCTATTATAACAATGGCATTCCTATATACTTATCTATTATACAGTGACTTTCATATCTATCATATAGTGCCTGTCATGTCTTTTATATAGTGTCTTTCCTATCAACCTATATATCTATTTATTATATAGTGCCTTTCCTATCTATACTGTATATCTATTATATCATGCCTTTCAAGTCCATCTTTGAGGGACGTTCAAAATGTTTCAGCACATTTTTTTAACTATATTTAAGAATTTCAAAAACAAATGATCTCACTTTTCTACATACTCACCTTCGTTTCGCGATGAAATTTTCCCAGCGTCGTTCTAACTTTTTAATGCCCAATTACTCCTCCTCCTGCCTTCACCATTTCCAACGAAAATATATAGTGTCTTTCCTATCCATCTAGCTATCTACCTATTATATAGTGCCTTTCATGTTCATCTATTTCTTCTTTCATGTTCTGCAAAGTCTTTCATGTCTGTTTTTTACAGTGCATTTCTTTCTTTCTTTCTCTTTCTTTCTTTTCTAGTTGACCGGTTGTTGGTAATTGTTTTGAAAAGGTAGCTATGAATTTGCATGATTTGTTCTTTCTTTCTTTCTTTCTTTCTTTTTCTCTTTCTTTCTTTCTTTCTTTCTTTCTCTTTCTTTCTTTCTTTTCTGCAGATACCGAATGTGTGAATGGATGCCAGGTGGAGGCTCAGGAGGTATAAATGATAAAAGCTCCCACATATTTAACTTAACAGTTTGGGTTTAATAGCCATTGGAAATGTACTACTGCACCTTACACCGAGCGGCTTTGATCCTTAAAGTGAATTAAAATGTTTTCAGTTTATTATAAAAAAAATAAAACAGCTAAAATGTTGATGTAAGAAGCTGAAAGTATTGTGTGTGTCCGTTGTTGTTTTTCGGTCGGTGTGTGTGCCAACTGAACGTCCCACACGGAGGGCTCAGAGAGCACAGATGCCAAATGTGAAAGCTGAAACTGCAAGAGGCAGATGCCGGAGCCCAGCAGCCTCACCGAGGGAATTTTTTACGATCCTATGCTGATTTTACAGTGATTGGAAAGCAAATTGCTGGCATAAGTGGTAAACAAGTTGTTCGTGAAGCTTATCAAAACCCCCCCCATGTCTCTCCAGCATCCTGGCACTTAACACTGGGTGAAAAATCAAAGGCCGCTCTCGAGTTGCAAACATCATATGCACTTATTATTAATTGCCCATTTTTTAGAAGGATGCTTCGGCCTTGTGTTTCAAAAGCTCGGTGGGTGGATTGAATTTCATTACAAAAGTGTAAACAAAACAGCCCTGTGTGTGAAGGTGAGCCCCCATGCCCCCCCCCCCCAAACCCCCCCCCATTTTTGGCTAGACAATTCTGTTTTTTTTTTTTTTTAAACAGCATGAATGCATTGTGTGTGTGTTTGAGACTGAGAAACAAAACAGGGAGAGCATTTTTCTGAACAGGAATGACTTTTAACAATTTTGCATATTTGTTTCTATTCCTGTACAACGATTGAACATTTATGAAGGAGAAACTGGTCAAGTATACCATCTAAAATAAAGCCAGTGGATCTATGGCTTGTGTACAGGAGGGCCCATCTGGCATCACAGGGTAGTATGAGATGGAGCAGAATATAAAAAATGTCCTAAAATGAGTAAAGTCACCTGCTGCTGTGTCTTTATAACAATGTGGGTTGGCATGTTACCTTATGAGTGTGTGTGAGTGTGGTGCCTTAAAAAGACTTATAGGTCTATTAAACAGAAAGAGACGGCAAGGTGGACTGATGGGGGGCTGTCACAACAACATTTATTTCTGTAGCATGTTTTCATACAAATGCTATCGCTCAAAGTGCTTTACAAGATGAAGAAAGAGAAAAGAAAAAATATAAAAATAAGATTCGGCAATACTAATTAACAAAGAATACAGAAATGTCTGATGGCCAGGAGGACAGAAAAACATAGAAAAAGCAATAAAAATTCTACCTAATATAAATGATCTCAATCAGTCCTCATGGTATTCAGGGTTCACATGTAAGAATTAGATAATGATGGTCATGTGGACCTCTGGCCTTCAATCCATTAGTGTAGGGACTGCATGGTGCTTTGATCAGGAAAAAGACCAGAAAAAGAACAGTAGAGAAAGTAGGAGTTAGTACAGAGTGCGGAGCCACCATGAATGATAATGATAATTCAATGCACATACAGAATATCAGGGTTACACTAAACTGAAGCTATGAGAAAGCCATGTTAAACTAATGTGTTTTTTAAAGTGCTCCACTGTATTAGCCTGGCATATTTCCATCAGTCAGCTAGTCCAGATTTAATGTGCATAACAGCAGAAGGCCGCTTCACCACTTCTTTTAAGTTTAGCTCTTGGAATTCTAAGCAGACACTCATCTGAAGATCTAAGGTTACGATTTGGAGTGTAAGGTGACAGACATTTCTAAATATTAAGATGTTTGAAGGCTTTGTAAACCATAAGCAGTATTTTAAAGTCAATTCTAAACGGCACAGGTAACCAGTGTAGTGACATCAGCACTGGTGTGATGTGCTCAGATTTTCTTTTCCTAGTTAAGATTCTATCAGCCTCATTCTGCACTTGTTGCAATCGATTGATGTCTTTTTTGGGTGGTCCTGAGAGGAGTGCGTTACAGTAATCTAACCGACTGAAAATAAAAGTGTGAACTCATTTCTCAGCATCTTGTAATGTTATAAGAAGTCTAATTTTTGCTATATTTCTTAAGTGAAAAAATTGCTGTCCTTGTAATCTGATTAATATGTGATTTAAAATTCAGGTCAGAGTCAATAACGGCCACTAAATTCTTTACCTCTGTCTTGACTTTTAATCCTAATGGATCAAGTTTATTTATAACTAGCTGTGTAAGTCAGGGCTCATAAAAACTATTGAAATCGTCAGAAAAAAAGTTGAATTGCAGAGTCGTTTTGCAGACGTGCTCACCTCCATTGTCTCTATCAGCGGCTAAGCGAGTTTCTCTCACCTCACAGGTTACGTTTTGCTGATCAGCTCGCCTCGCTTGTGTATCATGTATCAGCAGCTAAGCAAGTTTGTCTTAACTCAGCAGTTTCACTTTGGCAACAGAGTCACTTTCTTTCAGCTTCATGCTGTAGCCTTGCACTTCTTTCTTCTTGTTAAATTGGGGCCGCCTTGCCAGCTTTTTGAGCTTCTGTGCTGTAGCCTCACACTTCCGGGACAGACAGACAGACACACACACTTCCACACGTAGACATTTATATATAAGATACCCTTCACTATATCCATTTTTGCCAATCACTAAGATTTCTGTTTTCTCCGTATGTACTTTGAGAAAATTCCTACTCATCCACTCAGAAACAAAAGACAGACATTGGGGTCAGTGAGCCAAGAGAGTCGGGGTCATCAGGCGCTACTGATAAATACAGTTGTGTGTCGTCAGAATAGCTGTGGTGGCTCACGTTATGCCCTGAGATAATCTGACCTGATTGAAGCATGGAGATCGAAAACAGCAGCGGACCCCAGGAGAAACCCTTGTGGACCACCGTATAGAATATCAGGGGACTTCAACGTAAAATTACCACAACTAACAAAGAATTTTCTACCTGTTAAGTAAGACTCAAACCAATTTAAGGCATTGCCAGAGAGGCCCATCCACTGAATAAGGTGATTTCTAAGAATATTGTGATCAATGGTGTCAAATGCTGCACTCAGATCTAATAGGATGAGAACAGATAAACGGCCTCTGTCTGCATTTACCAGCAAGTCATTTACTACTTTAACGAGTGCAGTTTATGTACTGTGATTTGTTCTGAAACCCGACTGAAACCTGTCAATCACAGAATGTTTATTCAAGTGATCATTCATGACTGCCTTTTCTAGGACTTTGCTTAAGAAGGAAGGTTAGAAATTAGTCTAAAATTGTCAAAAATGGAAGTGGGATAATGGAAGCCTCTTGAACCCAACACTGTTGAAAAATAACCGGATGAGCTGAGCTGATGAGGACGAAAACACACCAAGCAAGGAGATGGTTTATTATAAAAAAATCATTCCCAAAACAGTGTCTCCAAGTGCAGGGCACAGTACTCAAATAAATAAATTATCTAGTTAAAAAGGGTGAAGGTGGAGGTTAAATTCCAACAAATAAATCTCTCTATTATAAAAGAAAATCTTGAGAAAAGACTGTTGCCAAGAGATTTTTTTAATGGCCCACGGTCCTCTCACCTCTCATTGGTGTGAATGCCTTTGTCAGACACACTTCCTGCACTCTCAGCTCTTATAAATTTTAACATTTTCCTCATTTTAAGTTCCCAATTAAAAAAGATGTATTATGTCCAAATCTTACTGAAGAATTTCATCACGAAGGGTTATCAATAGAAGAAATGAGTACACGGGAAATCCTAGCACTGAGAAACGATGAAGTCAAACGAATTAACGTGAAAAATGTCGATCGGTTACACTGCAAATTGGTTAAATGCATATCAATAGACTGTGCTGAAACAGCTGGTGGTGATGGTGCAGAAGTTGAAAACATCAACTTACAATATCATGAGGAATAACTACAACCGTTAACACCGTCCGGTCTTCCACCGCACGAAATTACTGTAGAAAGTAGGATGTATCCAAGAAAGATAATGTAGTACATCTTCAAGGGATAACATCAGACACCAAAGGAGATCTTGATATGCCATTCATATTAAAACGTTTACAGTTTCCTGTTAGAATAGCTTTTACTATGACAATTAACAAATCACAGAGACAAACATTCGATAAAGTCGTTTTATTTTTAGAAAGAAACGAAATTCACTCACGGGCAGTTATATGTTGCATTGTCACAATGAAAGTCCAAACACAGAATCAAAATTCAGTGTGATAGTGACAAAAATTTAATTAAAAAAATTGTTTTTACTGAAGTTTTACAGTAAAAGTGTAAGTTTAAAAAGTATTTGCATGTTAATTTCAAAGCCAAACAGAACGAAAACGTATAAGGCAATAAATAACTCTAACGCAACATGAAACATAATTTTCTTTCAATTTATTACGTTTTACTCTTTTTAAATATGGTTAATTACTTGCTGTAATGTGAAATAGTTAGTTCTATTATTCATATGTAACAATTCCCATGAAAATAACAATCTGTTTAAATTGTACATCTACTTCCCCATACGTGAGCAGCAACACCGCAAAGAGGCTAGTGTGTAGCTTAGGCCCAGGGGTTGGCGAGTGAAGCGAGCCCCTAGTTAATAAAAAAAGAAAAGAAATAAACTCCAAACAATATATATTGTCATGCACAAGCGTTTAGGGAGCAGCTTAAGGACCCGACAAGCAGTGCGAAATCGCATGTCAGGAGACGACAGCAGTGTACTAACCACTCTCTCTTTGTTTCGACAGGAAAGACGAGAAAACGCCACTGTGAATACAACTGAAAATCCTAGCCAGCAGGCCAAGCTACTTCGGGGTTCCTTCCTTCCCTCTTTTCCCCGAATGATGACGTCACTACATCCTATACTCCCCCTCCATTTCCGTCCCCACACCATAAAATGTCCGCCAATCAATGTACCATTCTCTGTACTTGAACTTTCATGTCTGACCAGTATTTGCAAACGCCATTTTTTCAGTATATGGGGACGGAATCCCCAATTCTTAAACATGGTTGTTTGTGCTTTCTTTACAATATACAGTCATATGAAAAAGTTTGGCATCCCCTCTTAATTCTTTGGATTTTCATTTATCATTGGCTGAGCTTTCAAAGTAGCAACTTCCTTTAATTATATGACATGCCTTATGGAAACAGTAGTATTTCAGCAGTGACTTTAAGTTTATTGGATTAACAGAAAATATGCAATATGCATCATAACAAAATTAGATAGGTACATAAATTTGGGCACCCCAACAGAGATATGACATCAATACTTAGTTGAGCCTCCTTTTGCTAATCTAACACCTCTAGACGCTGTCCTCCTATAGCCTCTGATGAGTGTCTGATTCTGGATGGAGGTATTTCTGACCATTCTTCATACAAAATCTCTCCAGTTCAGTTCAATTTGATGGACAGCCTGCTTCAAACCATCCCATAGATTTTCGATGATATTCAAGTCAGGGGACTGTGACGGCCATTCCAGAACATTGTACTTCTCCCTCTGCATGAATGCCTTTGTAGATTTCGAACTGTGTTTTGGGTCATTGTCTTGTTGGAATATTCAACCCCTGCGTAACTTCAACTTTGTGACTGATGCTTGAACATTATCCTGAAGAATTTGTTGATATTGGGTTGAATTCATCCGACCCTCGACTTTAACAAGGGCCCCAGTCCCTGAACTAACCACACAGCCCCACAGCATGATGGAACATCCACCAAATTTGACAGTAGGTAGCAGGTGTTTTTCTTGGAATGCGGTGTTCTTCTTCCGCCATGCAAAGTGCTTTTGTTCTGACCAAATAACTCAATTTTTGTCTCATCAGTCCAAAGCACTTTGTTCCAAAATGAATCTGGCTTGTCTAAATGAGCATTGGCATACAACAAGCGACTCTGTTTGTGGCGTGAGTGCAGAAAGGGCTTCTTTCTCATCACCCTGCCATACAGATGTTCTTTGTGCAAATTGTAGAACGATGTACAGATACACCATCTGCAGCCAGATGTTCTTGCAGGTCTTTGGAGGTGATCTGTGGGTTGTCTGTCACCATTCTCATAATCCTGCACATATGCCACTCCTGTATTTTTCTTGGCCTGCCAGACCTGCTGGGTTTAACAGCAACTGTGCCTGTGGCCTTCCATTTCCTGATTCCATTCCTTACAGATGAAACTGACAGTTTAGACCTCTGAGATGGCTTTTTGTAGTCTTCCCGTAAACCAGGAGACTGAAAAATCTTTGTTTTCAGATCTTTGGAGAGTTGCTTTGAGGATCGCATGCAGTCACTCTTCAGAGGAGAGTCAAAGGGAAGGAAGCACAACTTGTAATTCTCCATCTTAAATACCTTTATATCTCATGATGGACACACCTGTCTATGAAGTTCAAGGTTTGCTGAGCTCATCCAACCAATTTGGTGTTACAAGTAATCAGCATTGAGCAGTGACAGGCATTCAAATCAGCAAAATTACAAGGGGACCCACATTTGCGCACAGCCAGTTTTTCACATTTGATTTAATTTCATACAACTAAATACTGCTTCACTGAAAGTCTTTGTTTGGAACACACCCCAGGACTCAGATGTTCCTAGGAAATGAAAGACATACCACTGTTATCTTATTTGTTGAGAGTCAATTATTATGCAGGCTGGGAGGGTTCCCAAACTTCTTCATATGACTGTAGATATCCATATCACACCCAAACCAGCCCCGACATAACGCTCAACCCCAAAAGTGTCCAGCGGAGTGTAATAATAAAAAGGTGCAGCAAAAAGTTAATCTACAACACAAACCCTTCCTTAACCCCACACTGAACATGAAATCAATGAGACACACAGAAAACACGATACGCACATAAAATTCCAGAAGATTAAACGGAAAATGAATAATATTTTTGAATCTTGTTCAGCTGGAAAAGCGTCCTACGCCAATTACATACGGATGAAAATGATGGCTTGCTCCTCTCCTCAAACAACAAGAAACAGTTTCACCGTGCTTATCCTTGGTACGCCGGTGTAGTCCAGAACCCCAGGGTTTTGCGGTGCAAAGGTGAAGTTGTCAGGCGTTGAAAGTGGCAAGTAGAAAAAGGTGTAAGTAAATTGAATTGCTGCTTTCTCCTGGCTCTGAATTGAATTGGCGGTATAGTAGAACGGGATTTCTCTTCTTCTTTTTTTCTTCTTTTTGACCTCCTGTTTAAATAGTCAATGTCCCGGATGCAGGTGATAGGATTGACGGAACAAATTATCATGAGGGACCATGGTTCCACAGTGTTATCCATCCCCCTTTGTTTCCAGGGGAGCATATTTACATAGACACACAGACCATATAAACAGGACAACGCTACAGAAGATGGGACTCAGCCCAAAATACACTTATGACGACATTAATCATGTAGCTCAGCTACAAATCTTGTAGTTAATTTTGTCATTAAAGTAGAATGTCGTAAATATCATTTTAAAACCAACCCAGTTGTTAATCGCTAGGTGCTTCTGGCCTCCCAGTGCAGCAGCAGGCAGCGATTACCGCACAGAACACATTAAATTTCTGATATTCCAGCTCCCTGCACTTTTTTAATCCTTAGATTTATATTTGGTATCACTTCCATGTGTTAAAGCATGTATGATACATTTTACTCAAGTGGAATTTCCCGTGATCGGTCTGCCAATGGCAAAGAGCAAGGATTAATTCACTCTGCCATCCCCTGGTTTGGTGAGGAATTACCGTCTTTTGAGCCTTTTAGCTGTCTCCCATGTGCAAGTGCATGACACTGGATTCAAGGGATTTTTCAAACTCGCCGTTTTCTTGAATTCGTATCATACACATTATCAATTGTGCAATCAGTCATTCGGCCAATTTAAATGGAGAAAAGTCATCACTCTGCTGCTTGGTGACCTCATGTGTCCCACACTGAACATGGGGCACAGAAAGCAAAGGAGACAGTCGTCTGAGGAGAGGAGAAAGAAAATGACAGACCAGCATGTTAAAGACAAAGGCCAGAAGATCATCATCTCCAAGCAGCTTGATGTCAACAGTTCCAAATATTATGAAGAAGTTTAAGATCCATGGGACTCTAGCCCACCACGTGAACGCAGCCATAAGAGGAAAATCACCCCCAGAATGGGCAGAAGGGTAGTGAGAATGGCAGACAAAAAGCCAAAGACAACATCTAAAGAGATACAAGCTGAACTCCAAGGTCGAGGTCCATCAGTATCTGATCACGCTGACAGTGGGCTCAATGGAAGACGACCCAGGAGGACTCCACATAAAAAAGCCAGACTGGAATCTGCTAAAATGTATATTGACAAGCCACAATGACTTCTGAGAGAACATCCTTTGGAGAGATGAGACCAAAATGTAACTTTTACTCAAGTCACATCAGCTCTAAGTCCAAAGACAACAAAATGGAGTTTTTCAAAAAGAAGGACATCATAGCTACTGTGAAACATGGAGGAGGCTCACTTATGTTTTGGGGCTGCTTTGCTGCATCTGTCATAGGATGCCTTGAGTCTGTGCAGAGAACAATGAAACCTCAAGACTGTCAAGACATTCTGGAGTGAAACGTCCTGACAAGTGTCAGAAAGCTCCACCGTCTCAGTCGCAGGTGATGGACCCTCCAACAGGATAAGGACCCAAAACACACAGCTGAAAGCACCCAAGAGTGGCTAAGAACAAAACATCTGACAATTATGACGCGGCTTTCTGGGAGCCCTGATTTGAATCAAACATCAATGGAAAGAAGTAGTCTGGAGAAGACACCTTCAAAGCTGACCTAGCTGGAGCAGTTTGCTTAGGACGAGTGGGCCAAGCGACCTGTGGACACCTTCAGAGGGTCTCATGGAGAACTCCAGGAATCGCTAGTTTGCAGTGATTGCCTCTAAAGGTTAGGAAACAATATAAAGTTCAGAGTCCCATCATTCTTGTCCAAGTCATTCTCACTTATGTTATTATTTGAAATATTCTGCTGAATCAAAACTCCAAAGCAAACAATGATGGGTGCCAATGACTTATGTCAGTTTCAAATTATTTCAGGGACAATTGTAAGTTCTTCTCTTTTCACGGAGGGCTACCAACATATTTCTTCCATTTCTGTTAAGGGTGGCCGGGACAGCAGACTGTGGGAGACAACCAGGAAAGGACCACCCCAGTAACCCCTTTAGTAATATTAACTGAAAAGATGGCCATCAAAATGACTCCAGACAAAAGAAACAGCAGTTTGATTCTCTCTCTTTATATATGGAGGCAAACTGTTAATTCAGAGACAATTGTGGCTTCTACTTTTTTGTGGAGGGGTACCAACACATTTGACTACATCTGTAAAGCCACTGGATCCAAAATAAATGTTGGTGCACTAGCCAGGTCGCCCTGTTTAACAAATGAGTAGAGTGGAACAAAAATGGCACTCGGTGGTGCAAATACACAAAGATCAAAGGCTGCAGTGCCATCTTAAGAGACGGTGGTAGAGCTCCGTCCCGGGCTGAGCTAACATCCAAATCAGACACCACCTTCCAGGAGCATCTCAAATTATAAGCCCACTAACTGGAAGGGGCGGAGTCAGCCTCTTCTCAATGCTGTGCGAACAAAAAGAGACGACACCATTAGCGACGGTGCCCTCTCTCATCCCAGGGTGGTATTGCTTACATTGGATGAGTCCAGAAAGTGACCCTCAGACACGCATATGTGACATTATATTAGATAGATAGATAGATAGATATATTATGCACTACAGAGGAGGATGTGCCCAAAATCCCACCAATTTATCTTTGGGGAACATTGTTCTTAAGGTGTTGGATCATTGGCGGACGCATCTCTTGATAAAATGTAGAGCAACGAACCATCTTTGCTCTTGGGGGCTCCTTCCATCGTAGAACACAACAGCTTCACCTGTCTCACATTATTTCAACTTTTCACATCATCACATTAGTCCTAAACTAACCCATCCCAGCATTGTTGGAACGTGTGGCAGACATCAATTTCACAATCGATGTGTATCCTCAGAAAACAATGCAGCTGAGTACGGAACTCCTCATCTTCATATGGTTTGTGTTTGAATACGAGATAAACGAAATTTACAAATTACTCCTTTACGTTTTTATTAGCATTATCCATACTGCCCCCCCACTTTTAGGACCTGCGGTTGCAGAAGATGGTGACTCTTGCCCCTGCCCGTGTCTCCTGAGCACTCCTTCCACGCCCACCCTGCCACTTGTTGGCTGCTCACCATGCATTGGCTGGCATCACGAAGTTGCTGATGGTTTTTGATGTCAGGTCAGGTTGGGGAGCATGCACTGGTACAGCACGTTGGAGCACCGACCATACGACGAACCAGCTCAGAATCCTGGTTGGCAACCCCTCAGTCAGACACATAGTTCAATCCCAGCTTCTGAAAATGACCATCTATGGTGTTACGTGGGTGTCCCCTTGGCCTGGTCCAGCCACTCGGGTCCCCACATGGCCACAGTGCTGTAACTGACACTCCTTCACAATGCAGGTCATGTGCCTCATTCAGGACTCCGTGAGTGACACAAAGTCAAACCAGCAGGACCCAAGGATTCTCTGAAGAGAATGGTTGTCCAGCTCTAGGAAGAGTCCTGGTGGTTTCGAATTTCTTCCACTTATGGATGATGGAGGCCACTGTGCTCATTGGGACCTTCAAAGCAACAGAATTTTCTGTAACCTTCCCCAGATTTGTGCCTCGAGACAATCCTGTCTCAGAGGTCTACAGACAATTCCTTTGACTTCATGCTTGGTTTGTGCTCTGACATGAACTGTCACCTGTGGGACCTTATATAGACAGGTGTGTGCCTTTACAAATCATGTCCAGTCAACTGAATTTACCACAGGTGGACTCCAATTAAGTTGCAGAAACATCTCAAGGATGATCAGGGGAAACAGGATGCACCTGAGCTCAATTTTGAGCTTCATGGCAAAGGCTGTGAATACTTATGTACATGGGATTTCTCAGTTTTTTTATTTTTAATAAATTTGCAAAAACCTCAAGTAAACTTTTTTCACGTTGTCATTATGGGGTGTTGTATGTAGAATTTGGAGGAAAAAAATGAATTTAATCCATTTTGGAATAAGGCTGTAACATAACAAAATGTGGAAAAAGTGATGCGCTGTGAATACTTTCTGGATGCACTGTAAATAATCCATAAAATAAGTGAACTAGTGGAGGTTAAAAAAACCACAGAAAAACAATTCTTTAAAATTAGGTTAAAACAATGCTGGAAGCAGACCCTTTAAAATCCAAAGCCCGGTGTTTTCTTTTATCTGGCGGCTCCCCTGCTTCTCCCATACGGGCATCTCAACAGGGGGAGTCGCCCTTCCTGCAGCTGACCTTACTACTGTCCGGTTCTGCTGGTCGGTTCACCTCACCAATCCCTGGCTCTGGTAGGCTCCACCAAACAGCGACTTGAGATCCCCAACGACCAGGGCTCTCACGCTGGGGAATCCACGTCCCAAGTCCCGACTGCCTTCTCGGACTTACGCGGCCAGCCGTCCTTCTTCACCGGTCACTCCAGCTCCATGTTCGCTCAGCTGGAGCGACCGCTTCCTTCTGCCCCACCGAGTGTCGGCCAAACACTCCTGCTAGGGCTTACAGTCCAGCTGCCTGCGAGCACTCGCTCGCTCACACTGGTTCTCGCTCCTGCTTTCTTCCACACTCCTGCAACCTCTGTTTTTTTCTTCTCTCTCTTTTTTCTTCCTTTTTCTCTTTTACTTTTTTTCCCCTTTAGCCACCTCACGCTTCTATTTATGAAGAGGACGTGGCAGCCATGGCAAATCAGCAGCCCCGGAACAATCATGGATGCGGACTGCTTCTCACCTGTGCACTTAGGTGAGAAACGCCTACATCAGGAATCACCCCGGGAAACCACTTCAGCCACATAACCACCACGCCACCTCGCTAAGTCGTGAGTACAGTGATTATTTATTTAAAACTGGCGTTTGACGGGAGCTGCGGACCCTCTATACCACATGCGCTCTCAACATAATCCACCATAGAGCTTTCCAATCATCTGCTGTAGAGCTGATGACTCCACATTCAGTTACAGTGGGTTAAGATACTCTGAGTGGTGCATTGAGAGCGACAACACTAAAGCAGGTACGGTATTTAGAATAGTGTGGCCATTCTGTGCACCATTATATGGTTACAGGCTGATAACAATCTGGTGCCTTAAATTTATAAAAGATATGCGGTTAATTTCAGTGTCTTATATATAAACATCTATGCATGGAAGTGTGTGTGTGTGTGTCTGTGTGTCTGTCTGGCCCAGAAGTGCGAGGCTACAGCATGAAGCTCAAAGAGCCGGCAAGGCAGCCCCAAGTTAACGAGTCAGAAGAAGAAAGAAGTGAGAGGCTATGGCATGAAGCTGAAAGAAATCGACTCTGTCGCCAAAGTGAAACGGCTGAAGAAAGACAAATTCGCTTAGCCGCTAATACACAAGTGAGGTGAGCACATCGGTAAAAGAAACCTCCAAGGAGAGAAAAACTCGCTTAGCCGCTGATAGACAAGGAGGGCAAAACGAAATCTGCATTTCAATTTTTTTTTTCTGACGATTTTAATAGTTTCTAGGAGCCCGGGCTTTTAACAGAACGGGATTACACAGCTAGTATTTGACAAAGCCTGCGTCATGGATGTGAAACTAAAAAAGAAAGGGAGCACCGCACACACCAGAACAGTAGCACTGCTTTGACGCTGGGTGCCGGCAGTTTGCAAAACCAAGCAGAAATGTGCGTAAGCAATGGGGGGTGCTGCCGTGAAAATGTGCATGGCATTACATCAAGTTTAGTTTTAAAACATTGCGATGTGCGCGTGGAAATGGGCATACGCAACATTTATAAATGAGGCCCCAGGTCCGGAAAAGGCAGTATTTCTCCATGTCACGTCTTCAGTGGGTCACGGGTTGCTATCATTGGTTCACGAATGGGTTGCAGTGGGTCACCTAAGCCAGGGTTTCTCAACCATTGGATCATGACCCCAGATAGGCGCTGATGAGTCGCAGGTTGCTGGTGTTGGTTTGTGAGTGGGTGACAGACTGACAGTACGTCTCCTAAGAAATCAGCAGTGCTGTGGTGTACGTTTTCCACTTTCTAAGTAATTTTGTTTCACTAAGAGGGACCCCTCTACAGACTTGTTTCACCAAGGGGGTGGTTTGCAATTGCTGCTAGTGAGTTGTCAATGAACTTAAAAAAAGCAAAACTTGGTCACAGGACCATAAAGGCAGAGAACACTAGTGAAAGGAAAGACAGTGTGGGCAGAATGAATTAGCCATGTTGAGTGGCACCAATCAAAAACAAACCTTAAAGGGCCCTCTAATAGTCAGAAAACATACAAAGAATAATAATAATAAAAATGTATTACTGCAGCTGGTTCTGCAAGTTTGTAAAACATTTTATTGTTTTCCTGTGACCCTCGGGAGTAAGCAGGAAATGCCTCAACTCTAGATAGATAGATAGATAGATAGATAGATAGATAGATAGATAGATAGATAGATAGATAGATAGATAGATAGATAGATAGATAGATACTTTATTAATCCCAATGGGAAATTCACAATAGATAGATAGATAGATAGATAGATAGATAGATAGATAGATAGATAGATAGATAGATAGATAGATAGATAGATAGATAGATAGATAGATAGGGGCGGCACGGTGGCGCAGTGGGTAGCGCTGCTGCCTCGCAGTTGGGAGACCTGGGGACCCGGGTTCGCTTCCCGGGTCCTCCCTGCGTGGAGTTTGCATGTTCTCCCCGTGTCTGCATGGGTTTCCTCCGGGCGCTCTGGTTTCCTCCCACAGTCCAAAGACATGCAGGTTAGGTGGATTGGCGATTCTAAATTGGCCCTAGTGTGTGCTTGGTGTGTGGGTGTGTTTGTGTGTGTCCTGTGGTGGGTTGGCACCCTGCCCAGGATTGGTTCCTGCCTTGTGCCCTGTGTTGGCTGGGATTGGCTCCAGCAGACCCCCGTGACCCTGTGTTTGGATTCAGCGGGTTGGAAAATGGATGGATGGATGGATGGATATATAGATAGATAGATAGATAGATAGATAGATAGATAGATAGATAGATAGATAGATAGATAGATAGATAGATATGAATAGGAAAGGCAATATATAATAGATATGAAAAGGAAATGCACTATATGATAGATAGATAGATAGATAGATAGATAGATAGATAGATAGATAGATAGATAGATATGAATAGGAAAGGCAATATATAATAGATATGAAAAGGAAATGCACTATATGATAGATAGATAGATAGATAGATAGATAGATAGATAGATAGATAGATAGATAGATAGATAGATAGATAGATAGATAGATAGATAGAGTGGGTACGGAAAGTATTCAGACCCCCTTCAATTTTTCACTCTTTTGTCATATTGCAGCCATTTGCTAAAATCATTTAAATTAATTTTTTCCCTCATTAATGTACACACAGCACCCTATATTGACAGACAAAAAAAAGAATTTTTTAAATTGTTGCAGATTTATTAAAAAAGAAAAACTGAAATATCACATGGTCCTAAGTATTCAGACCCTTTGCTCAGTATTTAGTAGAAGCACCCTTTTGAGCTCATACAGCCATGAGTCTTCTTGGGAAAGATGCAACAAGTTTTTCACACCTGGATTTGGGGATCCTCTGCCATTCCTCCTTGCAGATCCTCTCCAGTTCTGTCAGGTTGGATGGTAAACGTTGGTGGACAGCCATTTTTAGGTCTCTCCAGAGATGCTCAATTGGGTTTAAGTCAGGGCTCTGGCTGGGCCATTCAAGAACAGTCACAGAGTTGTTGTGAAGCCACTCCTTCGTTATTTTAGCTGTGTGCTTAGGGTCATTGTCTTGTTGGAAGGTAAACCTTCGGCCCAGTCTGAGGTCCTTAGTACTCTGGAGAAGGTTTTTGTCCAGGATATCCCTGTACTTGGCCGCATTCATCTTTCCCTCGATTGCAACCAGTTGTCCTGTCCCTGCAGCTGAAAAACACCCCCACAGCATGATGCTGCCACCGCCATGCTTCACTGTGGGGACTGTATTGGACAAGTGATGAGCAGTGCCTGGTTGTCTCCACACATACCGCTTAGAATTAAGGCCAAAAAGTTCTATCTTGGTCTCATCAGACCAGAGAATCTTATTTCTCGCCATCTCAGAGTCCTTCAGGTGTCTTTTAGAAAACTCCATGTGGGAGTTGGCCTTAATTCTAAGTGGTATGTGTGGAGACAACCAGGCACTGCTCATCACTTGTCCAATACAGTCCCCACAGTGAAGCATGGCGGTGGCAGCATCATGCTGTGGGGGTGTTTTTCAGCTGCAGGGACAGGACAACTGGTTGCAATCGAGGGAAAGAAGAATGCGGCCAAGTACAGGGATATCCTGGACAAAAACCTTCTCCAGAGTGCTAAGGACCTCAGACTGGGCCAAAGGTTTACCTTCCAACAAGACAATGACCCTAAGCACACAGCTAAAATAACGAAGGAGTGGCTTCACAACAACTCTGTGACTGTTCTTGAATGGCCCAGCCAGAGCCCTGACTTAAACCCAATTGAGCATCTCTGGAGAGACCTAAAAATGGCTGTCCACCAACGTTTACCATCCAACCTGACAGAACTGGAGAGGATCTGCAAGGAGGAATGGCAGAGGATATCCCCAAATCCAGGTGTGAAAAACTTGTTGCATCTTTCCCAAGAAGACTCATGGCTGTATGAGCTCAAAAGGGTGCTTCTACTAAATACTGAGCAAAGGGTCTGAATACTTAGGACCATGTGATATTTCAGTTTTTCTTTTTTAATAAATCTGCAACAATTTCAAAAATTCTTTTTTTTGTCTGTCAGTATGGGGTGCTGTGTGTACATTAATGAGGGAAAAAATTAATTTAAATGATTTTAGCAAACGGCTGCAATATAACAAAGAGTGAAAAATTGAAGGGGGTCTGAATACTTTCCATACCCACTGTAGATAGATAGATAGATAGATAGATAGATAGATAGATAGATAGATAGATAGATAGATAGATAGATAGATAGATAGATAGATAGATAGATAGATAGATAGATAGATAGATAGATAATGAAAAGGAAAGGCACTATATAATAGATAGATAGATAGATAGATAGATAGATAGATAGATAGATAGATAGATAGATAGATAGATAGATAGATAGATAGATAGATAGATAGATAGATAGATAATGAAAAGGAAAGGCACTATATAATAGATAGATAGATAGATAGTGTGGTGCCCGGATGGGGGTGGTACCAAGCCAGGATGCCCAGGGGGACCGGAGGAGGGCTTGTGCCTCCTCCAGACCACGAGGGGGCAACCGCCCTGGTTGCTTTGGGGGCCATGGGTACAGAGCTTGGAAGCTGTACCCTGTAGGGGCCCGTGGTCACCGGCAGGGGGCGTCCCAATGCCTTGGGGACCCTGGACCTCAGCGCTTCCGCCACACCCGGAAGTGCTGGGGGGAAGAAAAGAGGGGACACCCGGAGTGCTTCCGGGGTGCGCAGCCGGCACTTCCGCCACACTGGGGAGTGCCGGTGGAAGATTGCCGGGGAGCACCTGGAGCATATCCGGGTGCATATAAAAGGGGACGCCTCCCTTCAGACAGAGACAAGAGTTGGGTGGAAGTAGGACGACGTCAGAGGAGGACAAGGAGGCGGGCTGAAGAGAAAGGCATTGTGTTGTGTGGCCAGGACTTTGGGGAATGTGGGGTTTGTGAGCACTGTACATAATGGAAAATAAACGTGTGTTGGGTGACATGAACGTGTCTGCCTGTCTGTGTCCGGGCCAATCTCCACGATCGATAGATCGATCGATAGATAGAATTTAGGGGATATTTCTCATTTTTCTCCATTTATTGCAGCAGAGCGTTTCGGTTATTTGTTGTTGTTCACCACACCAATCTACAGCAGAGAAAGTGAGAGTATTTACTGTACACCTTTGTCGATTTATGATCTCCTCATATTTATGGCATCCCATCTGGAAAGTGAAACAGAAATTCCTGGGTGGGTAGAAGTTAAAATTCTCACATCTGCTACATTGATTTGGCGCCCCTGGGTGGGAGTCTTACTAATTTTTTTATTTAGTTAATTAGTGGCATGGCCCAAAGCAACGCTGATAATTAACCAATTGTTTACTATCGATCAATCAGTTCTTCACATTCATGTAAACCGGGGCCAATTCACAATGCCAATTAACCTAATAAGTGTGTCTTTAGGAGGCAGAGGGAGGGATACCCCCGGGTGTCTGCAGACAGACAGGACACCGAAACAGAGATATGAACACCGGGTTCTGGAGCTATGTGCACATACCATCTTGAACCATCTTGAATGTTGCCAAGGTAGGATGTGATTTTGATTGCACAAGCTTATTAGGTAGACAGGAGTGACAGATTGAACATTTCACTCTCTCCTGTTGCAATTTCCTTCTGTGAAAGTTTTTAAAAAATTACCCCCCCCCCCCCCCCACCCCCATGACTCAACATGAACAGAATCGACAGCATGACTTATCCAGAAAGCCCCTTTTTTTCCTTTGTTCTCCTAATCAGGTTGTCATTTTACACCAGTGACTCAGATTGTCACAAGAAACCTATCAGTGACTACGTAAAGAAAATATTCCAATCTGCTTCACACTGGCAAATTGTACTCAACGACACCCCTCAGGCCCTCCCTTTGCTCCAGTAAAACTGACACATCTGATTACCTGCAGAGGAAATATTCCCTCAAACATGACTAATGCTCGGCTAATATTCCTGGAATCATCCACAGTAGTTTGGGAGCCGGCTTTGAAGCGCTGCCTTGTTTTGATGTGTTGTGCCGTATTTCTTCAGTGTGTCACACTTTAGCGATCAGTTACTTGGTGTCTGACTCTCTCTTCTTTTTAATAGAAAAAACCTGAAGCGGCTAATGGGGTCGGCGTTGACTTATCGTGTTATTACAGGCAGACTCCCACTGAAGTCAAAGTCGGGCACTTCTGTGGAATGGAGATTTAACCGGCGGGGCATCTTGGCATAAAATCTGGAATATGCGAAGAAACAGATGGAGGGAGACCTTTGCATTCTCGTCTCTAAATGGCCGTCCTTCCGTTATCAAGCCTGCCTCATTCAGTTCAAGCTCTTGGATGGGTGATGAGCGGCATGCATGTACAGATACTGACATAAATATACAGCGCATTCAGAACGTATTCAAACCCCTTCATTTTTCTGACATTTTCTTATGTTGCAGATTTGTGCTAAAAATCTTTTAAATGCATTTGTTCCCCCCCTCATCAAACAACAGTCAATACCCTAAAATGACGAAGCAAAAAAAGAATTTTAGAAATTGCTGCATATTCCATCCATCCATCCATTTTCCAACCCGCTGAATCCGAACACAGGGTCACGGGGGTCTGCTGGAGCCAATCCCAGCCAACACAGGGCACAAGGCAGGGAACCAATCCCGGGCAGGGTGCCAACCCACCGCAGGACACACACAAACACACCCACACACCAAGCACACACTAAGGCCAATTTAGAATCACCAATCCACCTAACCTGCATGTCTTTGGACTGTGGAAGGAAACCGGAGCGCCCAGAGGAAACCCACGCAGACACGGGGAGAACATGCAAACTCCACGCAGGGTGGACCCGGGAAGCGAACCCAGGTCCCCAGATCTCCCAACTGCGAGGCAGCAGCGCTACCCACTGAGCCACTGTGCCGACCTGCTGCATATTGATTAATAATAAAAGTGATGCCCAGTTAGTCAGACCCTTTTACTAAGACATCTAACATATGCCTGAGGTGCATCCCATCCTTCTGACCATCACTGAGATGTTTGTATGGCAGACTTTGGACCAAACGTCTGATCCGACCCTATAACTGCCAGTAACAGACTGTGTTGTCCGGCATGCCAGCAGCTGCTATTACCCTCCTTGAACCCGGGTCATCAATAATCCTAGACTGAGATGGACTTGGGCAGGGGTCCCCAGCTCCAGTCCTGGAGGGCCGCAGTGACTGCAGGATTTCATTCTAACCCTTTTCTTAATCAGTGACCTGTCTTTGCTGCTAATTAACTTCTTTTGAATTAATTTTAATTGACTTGCTCTTGAAGACTCAGGCCCCTTGTTTTAATTAGCCCCCAAACAATAATCTCTCCCTCCCTCTCTCTCTCTCTCTCTCTCTCTTATATATATATATATATATATATACACAACCCCAAATCAGAAAAAGTTGGGACAGTGT
Organism: Erpetoichthys calabaricus; assembly: GCF_900747795.2. Taxonomy (NCBI): domain Eukaryota; kingdom Metazoa; phylum Chordata; class Cladistia; order Polypteriformes; family Polypteridae; genus Erpetoichthys; species Erpetoichthys calabaricus. Next base: position 188,278,092 of record NC_041400.2, read on the forward strand.
GGAAAATGTGAATAAAAAAAGAAAAAAGCAAGTTATAAATTCTCCACAAATTTTATTTCATTGCAGACAGTATGAACACAAAATAATTCACGTTTTGTTTTGTCAACATCATTTGATTTGTTAATAAATATCCATTCTTGCCATTCAGGCTTGTAACACATTCCAAAAAAGTTGGGATGGGGGCAATTAAGGGGTAGTAATGAGGTATAATAACTAAATAATGATGTGATTTGAAACTGGTGATGTTAACAGGTGATTGCAATCATGATTCGGTACAAAAGCAGCATCGAGGAAAGGCCTACTCCTTTAGGAGCAAAGATGGGCAGAGGATCACCAGTTTGCCACCAAGTGCGGGCACAAATCTTTGAAATGATGAAGAAAAACGTTTCTCAAAGACAGATAGGAAAAGATCTGGGCATTTCTCCCTTTACAGTGCATAACATAGTGAAAAGAATCAGGGAATCTGGAGAAATTACCGTGCGCAAAGGCCAAGGGCGCAAGCCTAAACTGAATGGCCGTGATCTCCGAGCCCTCAGACGGCACTGCATTAAAAACCGTCATTCATCAATAAATGATATAACTGCGTGGGCTCAGGACTACTTCAGGAAGTCACTCTCAAGCACTACAGTACGTAGTTACATTAGGAAATGCCAGCTAAAACTGTACTGTGCCAAAAGGAAGCCCTACATAAATAGTGTCCAGAAGCGCCGTCGACTTCTCTGGGCTCGGAGGCATCTGGGATGGTCCATTGTGCAGTGGAAACGTGTATTGTGGTCAGACGAATCGGTTTTTCACATCTTTTTTGGAAGAAATGGACACCGTGTGCTGCGGGCCAAAGAGGAAAAGGACCATCCAGACTGTTACCAGATACAAGTCCAAAAGCCAGGGTCTGTCATGGTATGGGGTTGTGTCAGTGCCTTCGGCAAAGGTAACTTGCACTTCTGCGATGGCACCATCAATGCTGAGAAGTATATCTCAGTTATGGAGGAACAAATGCTGCCTTCAAGACGACGTCTTTTCCAGGGACGCCTATGCTTATTTCAGCAAGACAATGCCAAACCACATACTGCGCGCATAACAAAGGCATGGCTGCGTAAGAAGAGGGTGCGGATGCTCGACTGGCCTGCCTGCAGCCCTGATTTGTCTCCTATAGAGAATGTTTGGGGATTTTGAAACGAAAAATGCGTCAACAAAGACCCCGTACTGTTGCGCACCTAAAACGTTGTTTGCAGGAAGAATGGGACAAACTAACACCTGCAACACTTAGTCACTTGATTTCTTCAATGCCTAAACGTCTTTTAAGTGTTGTTAAAAGACAGGGGAACTGTACAAAGTGGTAAATGCTGTACTGTCCCAACTTTTTTTGAAATGTGTTGCAAGCCTGAATGGCAAGAATGGATATTTATTTACAAATCAAATGATGTTGACAAAAAAAAAAACATGAATTATTTTGTGTTCATACTGTCTGCAATGAAATAAAATTTGAGGAGAATTTATAACTTGCTTTTTTCTTTTTTTATTCACATTTTCCACACTGTCCCAACTTTTTCTGATTTGGGGTTGTATATATATATATACACAGTGGAACCTCGGTTTGTGAGCATAATTCATTCCGGAAACGTGCTCGCAGTCCAAAGCACTTGTATATCAAAGTGAATTTCCCCATAAGAAATAATGGAAACTCAGATGATTCGTTCCACAACCCAAAACTATTCATATAAAAATGATTAATACAAAATATAAAGTAAAAATACATAAAACAAATTAACCTGCACTTACTTTACCTTTGAAAAGAATCATGGCTGGTGTGAGTGAGTTTCTAAACTCTTGTGGGATTCCACCCAACGGGACAACACGTGGAAGAGCGTCCCAAAGCAATCGCAGGCTCCCAGAGCTGTAGCAGTTCGGCGTAAAAGCGAATCCGAAAAGATCGCGGACATGCTGTCGATGGGTGATATCAGGAACAAGGAACATTATAAATGCGCAGGGCACAGTACTACTTGGCCACGACCCTGTCTGACTGCTGTGTCTGTGTATAGGAGAGTGGCAGATCCCGCTACAATAAATAACCGCGCTGTTGCCGTTTCAAGCTGAATAAAGATGGTGTTGCTAAAGTACTGAGACTCAGCTTCATGTTTTGGGATGCAAGACGGGGACTCGCACGTCACAGCACACATGCGCGCGCACACACACAGTCACAATGCTGTAGTAAACAGTATACGCTCGTACGGATGTTGACTATATGAGTGAGGCACGCCGACTCAGACGGAGAATAGGAGACGATTGCACATAATCCCACAGTGAGAGAGAGAGAAGAACCATCAGCTCAGTTGTGTTCACATGACACTCAGCAGACAAAGCCTATACATACTATTTGTATTGCAAGACTTCGCTCGTTTATCAAGTCAAAATTAATTAAAAATTTTAGCTCGTCTTGCAAAACACTCGTAAACCAAGTTACTTGCAAACCGAGGTTCCACTGTATATATATATACAGTAATCCCTCGCTACTTCGCGGTTCACTTTTCGCGGATTCACGACTTCGCGGGTTTTTAAATACAAGTGATTGCCCGCCTATCGCTGAAGTTATGTTCCAGACCCATCAGCAACAGGAGACAATCCGCGATATAGAAAGACCATATAAATAAACATTTTTATAGTTTAAGCCTTAAAATACCCATCCCACATGCTTTAAACACATGTAAACTTATAAAACACACTTTGTTAACACATATGATATGTGGATGTCGGGCTAAGGATATGAGTAACATCTCACTATTATAAAACATTTTAACTTCACGCAAGACAAGACAGTGAGACAGGAAAATAGGTGATGTACAGGCTTTTAAATTATTGACACGCAGAGTGACAAGCAGCACAAAGCCAGCACAAAGTCCACTTCTCCTTAGCGTTCATTCAGCTCCCCACCCCCTTGACAATGCGAAGTGGCAGGAGCGTACTGCGCCTCCGGGGAGGGGGGTTTGAGCGAACGTGCGTTCAGCCCTCACACACCCCCACTCCTCCTCATCCTTCCGAACGCACAGAGCGACAAGCAGGCATTTTGGCAGAAGCAGCACAAAGTCCATTTCTGCTCAGCGTGAGTTCAGCTGCCCCCCTTCACAAAGCGAGTGCAGACACATCGACGTCTGATCGCTGTGTGCAGTGTGTAGTGTTGGTCTGCGGTGTTTAAGAATGTAGAAAGTGTTTAAGAGCATAGGAAGTGTTTATAAGAGTGTGGGAAAGGTTAACAAGATAGTGAGAAAGGTTTATAAGAGTGTGGGAAGGGTTTATAAAGCCTTAAAATATGTATAAATAATAAAATAAATATAGGTCGCTACTTCGCGGATTTTCACCTATCGCGGGGGGCTCTGGAACGTAACCCCCGCGATAGGTGAGGGATTACTGTATATATATATATATATATATATATATATATATATATATATATATATATATATATATATATATATATAAAATCCAGCATCTGTCTGTTTCTCTGTATGTCTGTCCGCTTTCACGAGAGAACTACTTAATGGATTTAGATCGGGTTTTCTTCTAGAATTTGCTTGAACATTCTGGTTGATTTTCCGACTTGTCTCATTGCGCTGGGTATCATAGTTCACTTACGGTACCGATTAATTTGCACAAATGTGAGAGAGATGGGACAGGGACCTCCTCACTCACGCACCAGCCTCGGACCATATACCATACCTCCGCTTAGCTAGTAAATGAGAGAACTACTTAACAGATTTAGATCAGGTTTTCTTCTATAATTTGCTTGAACATTCCGGTTGATTTTGCGACTTCTCTCATCGCGCTAAGTATCATAGTTCGCTTGCGGTACTGATTTATTCACGCAAATCTGAGAGAGACGCAGCGGGCCGAGGAGAGGGGAAAGAGTGATGTCAGGAGTGGGGAACCGGTTAGGGCCCCCCTCCTCACTCATGCGCCAGCCTCTGTTTGAGTCGCTCTACCTCTGGCCATGTTTTGGAGTGAAACCTTGCCTCCACTTATCTAGAGATACTTGTTTTGTTTATTGATTTTTAAAGTTTCTCCTGTTTCATTACTACGCGGGCGGAGCCTACTGGGATATAAAATGAGCCAAAATATGACCAGCAAACTGTGTCCTTCATGTAATATCTGAAAATAAAGAAAGGTGAAAGTCTCAGAAATGCTGATCTGCTCTTAGAAAAGAGAAAATCAACAATTTTGGAAATGTCTGCTATTACATAATGAGAGCAGCAACAAGCCACGGAATTAAAGAACAGGTTTAATTAACAACAAGACTTGGCGCCTAATTAATCAACTGGTTGGAGTTTGAGGCCCTGACTTAGTTGGTCTTCTGTTGGCTCCCTCACTTCACATTTCATTTCTGTTTAAAGAAAGAAATGAAGAAATTCAGGGGAACAAATCTTAAAAAACAAATCAATTAAAAGGAAAGGAAAAGGAGTTAATTAGCAGCAAAAATTCTCTAGACTCGTGTCATATGGGGAAACTGTCGGGACCATAAAAATACTTCGTTGTAATGAAACTTTCGTTGTAAAGATATTTGTTGTAACGGAATTTGACCTGTATACTCATCGGGACAACTCTGGGAGGAACTATAAACTGTCCTGCATGAAGCTGATGAGGACTAATATACACCTACACTGTGATGAAGGGAGTTGCATCTTCACAATGACTCAATCAAGGAACCCTTTTTGGGGTCTTGAACCCCCAACCCCCAAATCTAAATAACACTGTGCAGGGTTCATTCACACCTTCCGGTCACAGCAGGTGCATTTTGAGCCAGCAGCCTCACCGTCTCCTCATTCAGCCATACTGCCTTTCCATATGGACCTCTGTAAGCCACTAGAAGATAAAATGTTCTTTCTGTTAAACACATCTGAAAAAATAACTCGAGGTAATAAAAATGTCCGCTCCTGTGTGCTCGTTGGAAGATTTGTGCCATCAGTGCTGTACAGAAAGTGGGCTTCATACCACTTCCAAAAACCGTAAGAGTGCAGATTTCATGCCGGCGCTCGGGTTTCTAACAGTATGTGTCTCATTATGAGCGGAGACCTTTGAACTTGGAAATGTATTTTTCCAGCTCGAATTTATATCCCAGAAGTACGTCCAATTCTAGCAGCGCTTAATGGGACTTGACTGTCAAAAAAAAAAGAGGGAAAGGAATGGCTATGAATAGGCAGGGAGAAGAAAGTTCTTGTTACAGATGATGGTAGGAAAGGAGAAACGTGCATTTGGATTAGAAAGGTGGTACAGCAGTTAGCAAGGCCTCCTCACAGATCCACCTTCCCTTGCCCGGTCATTATCCGTGTGGAGTTTGTTTGTTCTCCACGTATCTTTGTTAAGTTTCTCTACCACATCCCCAATGACATGCCTTTCAGGTGTGCTCCTGTGTGACATGTACTGTAATGGCCATGTCGCTCCGTCTGTCTGTATGAAGCAACTCATCCCCCAGCTCCCAGGACCAATTCTGTTACATTTTGGTACACTTATTGTATTCTCCGAGGAACTCTGTTGGGACAACTCAGTTTTTCGTTGACAGTATGCTGTACATTTCAAAATGTTCCATTTAGTGATGAGTAAACCAGCTTCTCTTTGCTATGGACCTCCCACATAGCAGTGCACCACCTAAACATTCACTCCCCGAATAACTACCAACGGCCTCCAGTATAATGGCGTGCATAGACTTCACACTAAAACATGGCATACGCACAAAACTGGAAATGTCCGTACGCACAAAAAAATTCAGATGCATAAAACGGTGCATAAGCCAAGTTCTACGCACATCCCCTTACAAAAATCCATTCAATGTCAATTTAAATACACATACATGCGCCTACAGCCCCACCCTGACTCCTCCCAGAATTTAGCATATTTGAGTATGCAAATCAATATAAATAGCCCCTTCTGTTCTGTGTTTTGTTAAACGACAATGGCAAAAAGTATGTGTGAAAAAGAAGAATTTTAGCAAAGGCGAAGTAGAGGCCATGCACAGTGAAGTGGAGGCTGAAAGGGTCAACCTTAGAAATAAGTTTTGAGTAAAACTTAAGCAGGATAGAATACAATTTTCTTTCATAGCTATAGAATATGGTATAGTCGTTTACCCCCTATAAGTTAATATGACATAGAACTTACCTGCTATTTTTTGTGGTATTTGCCCCGGCTGGGACACCACCGCACTGGAAGGACCAGGGGCCTCATGTATAAACGGTGCGTACGCACATCAAATCGCGATGTATAAAACCTAAACTTGGCGTAAAGCCACGCACATTTCCACGGTAACTCATTCCTTGGCGTACGCAATTTATCCGCCCGGTTTTGCAGACTGGCGGCACCCAGTGTCAAAGCAGTGCTACTGTTCCTGTGTGATCACCCTTTCATTCTTAAATCCACATTCCTGGCGCAGCTTTATAAATACACTGAAATTAACTGCATATTGTTTATTAGTGTAATGCATCTGATTGTAATTAACCTGTAGCAATATAATGGTCCAGGGAATAGCCATAGTATTCCAAATACCATAACTGCTTTAGCATTGTAACTCTCACTGCATCTTCTTTCAGCTGCTCCCGTTAAGGGTTGCCACAGCAGATCATCTTTTTCCACATTACTCTCACTGCACCACTCGGAGTATTTATATCACTGTATCTGAGTGGGGAATCACAGCAGCAGCTGATTGGAAAGAGAATTATCGGTACACAGCATGAAGCAGATGCTGCCTGAGCCACAGCAAACGCTTTAGTCCCTGTACAGACTTCGCGGTTTAGAAACAGTTTCATCCCAAGAACTCTAAACGCAATAAATCAGTCCATCAAGTGCTCCTTGTAGAAATATTTGGACTTATAAGTACAATTACCCCACTGTAAACTTGCACTACAGTTATAATATTGCACAACCTGCGCCACTTTATAAAGCGCGTATTTACATGTGATGACGGTATTCATTTCTAAGACGACATGCAGCAAAACATGTTGATTATATTATACAGATAAAACTAACTTCATTTAAATAATCTGTATTGTTTATAATTAAACATGTGAGGACACGGTGCCGCAGCGCTAGCTAGTTCAGTAATTGTTCCTGCCTTGCGCTGTATTCTTGCTGGTGCTGACGCGACACTGGAAAGATAGACGGATATAATAATTAAACACGTACTACTAAGATATTTCAATGTTCCTTAAAAGTTTTGAAGAATAGAAGTTCTAAGCTTACAGATGGCTTCACGTCTATTACATAGCTTATTGTGTGGCGATTGAGTTTTTGGAGAAAGAAAAGTAAGGACAGGAATTGGAGGTTAGTACGTTTGAAAGAGACAGTACTGCTGTAATAAATTATTTAATTGAAGGTTGCGCATGGCGCAGCAAGCCTCTTGCGTGAGACATGAACAAGCACTGCGCCACCGTGTTCCCATGTTTAATAACATGCTTTCATTCCTATCATCATGAAAAAGATATCACGTATACATCTCAGTATTTTAATTATTCAGAGAGCTGTAATATCACGAATGTAATGGATTATGTGTCCTGTCGGAGAAAGAGAAAGCCCGTTTAAAAAGCAGGTAGTGATTCACACACAGAGCACATAGAAGATCAAATACAGAACAAAGCATTTAACATGCCACTTTAGTTACAATAGGATTTGAGAAACTAGTAAATTAAACGATTTTAAGATGAAGTTTATGATGTTCTACTTTAATGGCAAAATAAACTACGTGATTAAAGTGGAAAGTTCGAGATTAAAGTTGACATTTCGTGCTTTTTTCCCCACTGTGTGCCTTTTTTTTGTCTGTACCCTAATAAGCTTTCATATGACACTCAGACGGTGGGCTACGACTCGCTTTTTCACGGCGACTTTGATATGTGATTTCTTTTTTATTTCGGGCACTGTGCGACTTTGTGAAGTTGAGCCTTCGAGTTTCTCCGACACTCTGTCACTCGATCAGCTTCCTTTTGTTGATTATACCACTGTTTAAACCAACAAATAGTACGTTTTTCCTTTGCCTCCACTTGGTATTCGCTGAAATTCTGATATTTTCTCCCGTGCTTTTCCCATTGTCTTTTCACAGAAGGCTATTTATATTGATTTGCATATTCAAAGAGGCGTAATTCTGGGAGGAGTTGGGGCGGGACAGAAGGCGCGTGCACGTGCGTTACTTTTCACGCTGATTGGGATTTATGTAGTAGAAGAACGTGAAAGTATGCGTGCGCACAGATTCCTGCATCTGGATTTTTCTGTGCGTACGCACAATCCCGCTTTTGTGCTTACGCCATGTTATAGTGTGAGTTCTACGCACGGCGTTATACATGAGGCCCCAGGGGAGGGAGCATATCAAGAGAAGTACATTCCCCCCAATACCTAAACCCCCCCCTCCCCGGAGCGCTAGGTGGCAGCTCTCATGGACTCCCACAGGGCTCCATGGAAATGAGAGTAGGATAAAGCCCTGTTGGGATCTGTGGGCACTACCAGGGGTTGCTGAAGCTAATGCCCTTATGGGCAGCTCTTCCACCACACCTGAAAGTGCTGCCGGAAATGCATCAACAAGCACCTGGAGCACTTCTAGGTGCCTTATAAAAGGAGCCAGCAGACACTACTCCGGGAACCAGAGTCGGGAGGAGGAAGACAAAGCTTGCCAAGAGGAGTAGAGGAGAAAAGAAAGAGAAAGAAGAAGAGAATTGGGCTGTGTATTGTGCATGTGACTGAGTTGTACCAGTGGGAAATGGGTGAAGGCGTTTTCCATGGGAAGAAGAAAAATAAAAGCGTGTGCTTGCACTTGTGCCACCTGCTTCTGTCTGTGTTGGGTTAGGACGGTTGTATGCTCCCACTTAGGCGTCACAATCTGTAATACAGTGTGTTAATTGAGTCAGTTGTTGTTTAGAACAGGTCCCATTGCTAGCAGGGACTGAAAGACCCATTTACAGTATTCAGTTTTCTGACCATTTAGAAATGGTCCAGCTGTATAAGCAAACTTAAAGAAATAAAACAATTTATAAGCGTTAAACAGAAGTTCTCTTAAACCAGAACTTTTCTTTTCTTTGAAATACCAATCTTTTCTCTATTTTTGTGTGAACCATTTTACTTTGAATTTTCACAACAAAGATATTTTGTCTGTAGAATCATTTCAACGCATCAAGCTTTTTGCCAGAATCCCATGAAGCAAACTAATGCTGCAGAACTTTGGTAATTTTGGGTAAACGCAGGTACAGAGGCAAAGAAAAACATACAGTTTGGCGGCTTAGGCAGAGGGATAAGCAATTAAAGGAAGTGGCACACAAAACTTCAAGTTCAGGAAGTCGCACAGTGCTTGAAATAAGAGAGAAGCAGTCAGATATCAAAGTCGATGTGAAAGGGAAAGTTGCCACCCACAGCGTGGAAAAAAAAAATTCTATGCCAAGATTAAAGATGACTTTAATTTCGAAATTTCCACTTTAATCTCATAGTTTATTTGGTCATTAAAGTAGAAAAGTAAAACTTCATCTCAAAATCGATGTTTAATTTACTAGAGTTTCTCAAATCGCATCATAACTACAGTACCAGGTTAAATTCTTCGTATTCTAAGTGTGCCCCAGTCATTAATCGCTTTGTGCGTCTTAAATGGGCTTTCTCTTAAAACGTCAACAGGAACGTGCAGGCAGTGACTGCCACACAGCATATATTATATTCATGAGATTACAGCTCTCTGAACATTTTAGAATAGTGAGATGTATACTTCATATCATTTTCCTGATGAAATGCATTAATGCAAGTACAGTCAAATGAAAAAATTTGGGACCCCCTCTCAGCCTTCATAATAATTGACTCTCCTTTCAACAAAGAAGATAACAGTGGTATGTCTTTCATTTCCTAGGAACATCTGAGTACTGCGGTGTTTTCCAAACAAAAATTTTTAGTGACGCAGTATTTAGTTGTATGAAATGAAATCAAATGTGAAAAACTGGCTGTGCACAAATGTAGGTCCCCTTGTCATTGTGCTGATTTGAATGCCTGTCACTGCTCAATGCTGATTACTTGTAACACCAAATTGGTTGGATTAGCTCGTTAAGCCTTGAACTTCATAGACAGGTGTGTCCAATCATGAGATATAAAGGTATTTAAGGTGGTCAATTACAAGTTGTGCTTCCCTTTGACTCTCCTCTGAAGAGTGACAGCATGGGATCCTTAAAGCAACTCACAAAAGATCTAAAAACAAAGATTGTTCAGTCTCCTGGTTTAGGGGAAGGCTACAAAAAGCCATCTCAGAGGTTTAAACTGTCAGTTTCAACTATAAGGAATGGAATCAGGAAATGGAAGGCCACAGGCACAGTTGCTGTTAAACCCAGAAGGTCTGGCAGGCCAAGAAAAATACAGGAGCGGCATATGAGCAGGATTGTGAGAATGGTGACAGACAACCCACAGATCACCTCCAAAGACCTGCAAGAACATCTGGCTGCAGATGGTGTATCTGTACATCGTTCTCCAATTCAGCGCAATTTGCACAAAGAACATCTGTATGGCAGGGTGATGAGAAAGAAGCCCTTTCTGCACTCACGTCACAAACAGAGTCGCTTGTTGTATGCCAATGCTCATTTAGACAAGCCAGATTCATTTTGGAACAAAGTGCTTTGGACTGATGAGACAAAAATTGAGCTCTTTGGTCATAACAAAAAGCGCTTTGCATGGCAGAAGAAGAACACCGCATTCCAAGAAAAACACCTGCTACCTACTGTCAAATTTGGTGGAGGTTCCATCATGCTGTGGGGCTGTGTGGCTAGTTCAGGGACTGGGGCCCTTGTTAAAGTCGAGGGTCGGATGAATTCAACCCAATATCAACAAATTCTTCAGGATAATGTTCAAGCATCAGTCAGAAAGTTGAAGTTACGCAGGGGTTGGATATGCCAACAAGACAATGACCCAAAACACAGTTTGAAATCTACAAAGGCATTCAAGCAGAGGGAGAAGTACAATGTTCTGGAATGGCCGTCACAATCCCCTGACTTGAATAGCAACGAAAATCTATGGGATGATTAAAAGCAGGCTGTCCATGTTCGGCAGCCATCAAATTTACCTGAACTGGAGAGATTTTGTATGAAGAATGGTCAGAAATACCTCCATCCAGAATCAGACACTCCTCAAAGGCTATAGGAGGACAGCGTTTAGAGGATGATAGATTAGCAAAAGAAGGCTCAACTAAGTATTGATGTCATATTTCTGTTAGGAGCATAAATTTATGCACCTGTCTAATTTTGTTATGATGTATATCGCATATTTTCTGTTAATCCAATAAACTTAATGTCACTGCTGAAATCCTACTGTTTCCATAGGGCATGTCATATATTAAAAAGAAGTTGCTACTTTGAAAGCTCAGCCAATGAGAAACAAAAATCCAAAGAATTAAGAGGGGCTCCCAAACTGTTTCATATGACTGTATTAAACAGTGCACCGTGTCACACATGCACGCTTAAGAGGCAGTCAACAAGCCCGGAGGTGAGTGAAATATCGTGAGGCAAGGGGTTGATATACAGTACTAACACCTCTCTCTCTCATCAGACAAAAAGAAGAAATATAAAGTACCTTCCGTACTTCTGGGTTCCCAAGATAGTGTCCAACTGTCACTTCCTCCTCTGACTCCCAAGGACCACATCCCTTCCGGCACCCTCGCCATGATGTCACTTCTGGCGCCTTCGCCATGATGTCACTTCTGGCACCTTCGACATGATGTCACTTCTGGCACCTTCGACATGATGTCACTTCTGGTTTCTCCCCCATGAACTCACTTCCAGTACCACATCACTTCCGGCTTCAAACATGACGTCACTTCCGTCTGACAGCCATGACGTCATCTCCTGCCAACTCACTTCTGTCCACCATTTTTACTCTGTATAAATACGCCATTTTTCTGATAAATGTTGTTGAATGACTGTAAAGTATTTTAACCACATTTCTGGCTTTAATAAAATTCCTTGTTCTTTGGACATTATATGGGAATGGTCCCCAACTGTTTTTTGTTGTTTTGGAGTGATATTTTTCATCACAGCACTATAAACCGTCCCTAAGGTTTCATTCACAAATCTACCAAATCATGACGCTGATGACACTGCTATCGTGGAGGAATGGGCTGGAGGAGGAGTATAGGGACCTAATCAATGACTTTGTTAAATGGTGCGACTCAAACCACCTACACCTGAACACCAGCAAAACCAAGGAGCTGGTGGTGGATTTTAGGAGGCCCAGACCCCTCATAGACCCAGTGATCATCAAAGGTGACTGTGTGCAGATGGTGCAGACCTATAAATATCTGGGAGTGCAGCTGGATGATAAATTAGACTGGACTGCCAATACTGATGCGCTGTGCAAGAAAGGACAAAGCCGGTTATACTTCCTTAGAAGGCTGGCTTCCTTCAACATCTGCAATAAGATGCTGCAGATGTTCTATCAAACAGTTGTGGCGAGCGCCCTCTTCTACGCAATGGTGTGCTGGGGAGGCAGCATTAAGAGGAAAGACGCCTCACGCCTGGACAAACTGGTGAGGAAGGCAGGCTCTATTGTTGGCATGGAGCTGGACAGTTTAACATCTGTGGCAGAGCGAAGGGCGCTCAGTAGGCTCCTATCAATTATGGAGAATCCACTGCATCCACTTAATAGTATCATCTCCAGACAGAAGAGCAGCTTCAGCGACAGACTGCTGTCACTGTCCTGCTCCACAGACAGATTGAGGAGATCGTTCCTCCCCCAAACTATGCGACTCTTTAATTCCACCAGGGGGGGTAAACGTTAATATTTAACATTATACATAATTATTGTCTGTTTTTTTCACCTGTATTATTATCATTCTTTAATTTAATATTATTTATTGTATCAGTATGCTGCTGCTGAAGAATGTGAATTTCCCATTGGGATTAATAAAGTATCTATCTATCTATCTATCTATCTATCTATCTATCTATCTATCTATCTATCTATCTATCTATCTATCATTGTAAACTGGTATGACTCAGGCGCCACCACGAGTGGCAGCCTTTCCAGCAGCTCCGTGTACGACTTTATCTTTCTAACTTTTTATCTATTTTCTCTATTTCACTGATCACTCCTACCACTTTCATTTATGTGGACTCGTTCCCTGGACACTTTTTACTACTTGGACATGGATTTTTACACATCGAGACTCGTCTATTCAGGTAGTAAACTTCAAGCGCTGAGAACAAATGCCCACGCCGGTGTGGTTCCCAATTTACCTGACGTGGTAAGAAGGTGGTATCGTGGCAGCAGAGCCGGAGCTAAGCTAAAGGCAAGGCAGCTTGCGAGAAAGTGGCATTACAAGCCTTCTGTGATCCTGGGAAATGTGAACTCACTACCAAATAAGATCGATGAACTGGCCACGCTGGTGAAAAATATCAGGGCCTACAGAGAATGCAGTTTGTTGTGTTTTTGTGAAACGTGGCTAACAACTACCATCCCAGATGCTAACGTGGAGCTACCCGGGTTTAGCAGAGTTAGAGCGGACAGAGACGCAAATACCTGTGGGAAGCGGAAAGGAGAAGGACTCGCTCTCTATGTGAATAAAAGATGGTGCAACTCTGGACATGTAAACGTAAAAATCTCCACTTGCTGCAGGGACATCGAACTGTTGGCCGTAAGTTTGCGTCCCTATTACTTGCCCAGAGAGTTTGGACACGTCATTGTTGTTATTGTTTACATCCCTGGTGAGGAAGGCAGGCTCTATGGTAGGCATGGAGCTGGACAGTTTGACATCCGTGGCAGAGCGACGGGTGCTGAGCAGACTCCTGTCAATCATGGAGAATCCACTGCATCCACTGAACAGGATCATCTCCAGACAGAGGAGCAGCTTCAGTGACAGACTGCTGTCACCGTCCTGCTCCACTGACAGACTGAGGAGAACGTTCCTCCCTCACACTATGCGACTCTTCAATTCCACCCGTTAACATTATACAAAGTTATTGTCTGTTATACCTGCATTTTTATCACTGTTTAATTTAATATTGTTCTTTATCAGTATGCTGCTGCTGGAGTATGTGAATTTCCCCTTGGGATTAATAAAGTATCTATCTATCTATCTATCTATCTATCTATCTATCTATCTATCTATCTATCTATCTATCTATCTATCTATCTATCTATCTATCTATCTATCTATCTATCTATCTATCTATCTATCTATCTGTCTAAACTAAATGTAAATCAACTGATATTAATTGTATATAGTCATATTCACAGTATGCACCCTAACATGGTTATATAATGAAGAAGAATATCAAAGCATGACATATATGAAGAAAAAGGGTCACTGCTTTGACAGTTGTGTATCTTCAGTGCTATTCACCATATGCAACATAAGCTGCTATTAATGAAGCAACAACACATCTAAACTACAGTAGGAATATTAATGTCACGTAAAGCAATCACTGTCAAGCTCCTATAGTGCAATTCAAATCAGAAGTGGCTATTAGTGCAGAAAAATATTGAAGAATAGATTGAGAAAAAATAATTCGGATGCGAGTATAAGTAAGCTTTGCGCCCTCGGAACCAAGTTATCCGAACTATTCCATAACATTTCAGTAAATATTTACCACTCTGATGCTGATCTTTCTGATCATAAAATAGGTCATTACAATAGCAATTGACGAGAAGAATTCATAACTAATTTATATTAATGAATTTGAATTTTTCCATTGGGATTAATAAAGTATCTATCTATCTATCTATCTATCTATCTATCTATCTATCTATCTAATTAGTTGCAGAATTACAGTACTTGAAGATTCCTCTCGAGTGCCTCGTTCTCTTGAACAATTTGGCTCAAAAACTAATCAGCACGTCGTCATCTCATAACAGGCTTACGTTTCGAGTTTGGTATTTTGCAGTTTTAGCTATGGACCGTCCTCAAGAAACTGTGACACACACACACACACCTATCATCCAGATATCAATGTTTTTGGTATTAAGAGACTGTCAGGCACTCAGGTCCTTAACAGATAAAACTGGCAGACCCCAAGTCCTTGATAGAGGGACTGAGGTCAATGGGACAGTAGGAGATGCAGACACAGAAGTGTAATTTGACAAAAGGTGCAATTTATTGTGCAATAAATGGCTAAAACGGTCCCAAATGCTGTGCATAGCAAAAAGGCAAAGGAAAAAAAAATCCAATTGCTTATAGAATGTACTAATAATTCACAAAAAAAAAATAATATCTGAAGCAACATTACTTTGAAAATGGCACCCATCCAATTGTTTTTCCATTAGGGTCCTTCACTCCCTACACACTTCTATTATTAACAGACTCCTGGTCTCAAACAACCCCGGACATCCTACCGCTCACCCAGCTTATCCTTTTTTGCTCCTTTCCCAATAGGCTTTTATAAGTTCACCTAGCAATTAGCTGACAGGGGTCCTGGACACTCATTCCCCTGTCACGCATCTCGTGCCCCTTTAAACCAGGGAGTTATCCACGCGCACACGCTCTCCTGTTCACCAGATGGCGCTAGTCCTTGCTCACATACACTTCCTGACACCTGCACAGGGCTTCTTCAACTGCGCCTCCTCAGCGGACAACAAAAGCAGCAAACAAAAACAAAAAAATTAAAAACAAACGCAGTCTTTAAGGATTTATTGCTGTGCCCTATCTTGCTGCCTCGAAACACAAGCAAGTGCCTGCGGAGAAAACAGATAAGAGGCTGCCGATACAACTCCCCGAGAGCCTGTCGAGGAGAGACGCCACCAACGCTATCTAAAATCCTTCCAAGATTCGTCACCCGGTGACCGCTGACATTGTCCTACACTCAATGTCATACACTCCTTCATGAGCCCCAAGAAGGATTCAGGTATGTGCCATTTCTCAAAGTTTTATTTATAATACCATGGATGGACAGGGCACAGTTAATTATACTCATCCATATTACTAACCGAAGGTTGTAAACCAGATATGGACGCTGGGCGCTGGGCGTAGGGCGCATCGAGGCGCACGCGCACTGCAACGAGCCCGCCCATAGCTAACGAAACAGCCACAGAAAACACAGAAACGAGAAGGTTGTAAACCGGATGTCACGTGCACTGCCGCACTGCAACGAGCCCGCCACCTGTAAACTAGACTTGCTCTAATCCACTGTGCCAGTAATGTAGATCACATGACGGTCATTCAGTTTGGCACATGCCCCAGAGTCCAGAGTCAAACGCAGCGGCGTCCCAAAACGCTGTGGCGCCCGCCCCAGAGTCAAACGCAGCGACTTCCCAAAACGCGGCGGCTTCCCGGGGTCAGTAGGTGGCGCCCAAATAACACAACGTAATGCGCCGTGGCGCCCGCCCCAGAGTCAAACGCAGCGGCTTCCCAAAACGCAGTGGCTTCCCAGATTCAGTATGTGGCGCCCAAACAACACAACCTGTGAGCTACACTTGCTCTAATCCTCTGTGCCAGTAATATAGATCACATAACGGTCACAGACTCTAACCCAGCGGCTTCCCAGACTCAGTGGCTGGCACACGAACACCACAACCTGTAAACTGAACTTGCTGTGCTCCACTCTGCCAGCAGTCGGTGTCAGCAAAGGCAACGGAATCACGTCTCCACAAAACGAGACCGCTTTACTACAGATATGCTTATGTAGTTAAATGACATTTCCCCAGACGCACCCACCCTCCATGATATGTCATCCATCCAGATATTGGACGGAACAGAAACTGATTGCCATTCTTGGATTTCCGATTCGCTAGCGAATCGCGGGCTTACTTGTTAGGACTAATCTACACCTACACTGTGGTGAAGGGAGTTGCATCTTCACAGAGACCCTAAAATATCGAGATCCGTTCAACAACGACATTTTTTTCTACAGCACCTTTTCATACAAATGCTGTAGCTCAAAGTGCTTTACAAGATGAAGAAAGAAAAGTTTATAAAAATAAGATTAGGCAATACTAAGTTACAAAGAATAAAGTAAGGTCTGATAGCCAGGAGGCAGAAAAAAAAAAAAAAAACTAAACTAAAACTAAAACTAAAAAACTAAACTAAATCTGCAGGGATTCCGAGGTCACGAGACCACCCAGACCCCACTGGGTAAAAACCAAAGATTGAAATTTTTGACGAATCTAAAGCTTTCACCCCTCTCCCATTAGACAATAGGTTATGGTATGGGAGGGCGCAAAGCAAAAGAAACACAAATGTTATGGACTCCCATGTCGATTATTATCATTTAATTGTTATTTTATATAGTGCCATTCACAGTATGCACACTAACAAGATCATCTAATGAAGAATAAAACAGCATCAAAACACAGATCATATGTGTGTATTTTCTAAATTATCATCTTATATTGATGTACTCACAGTATGCAACATCATAACGAAGCAACTGAACGTTAAAACTGGAATCTTAATTCAATGATCAATGCTTTATCAATTATTATTTAATGCTGTAAACCATTACTAATGAAGCAACAAAACATTAAAACTGGACAAGACATCTTCATGGCATGGATCAGGTGTATCGTTATTTATTTATACATCACGATTCTCATCGCAAGCCACTATTAATGCAGAACATTACTTTAGAATAGAATTAGTCAAGAAAGCCCAACAACGCCTCTGCTTCCTCAGGAGACTGAGTAAGGCCCGGATATCCCCCACAACCCTGTGCAGAGTTCTACAGGTGTACTGTGGAGTCCATCCTGACAGAATGCATCACATCCTGGTACAGCAACTGCTCAGAGCTCTGCAGTGGGTGGTGAATACAGCAGGGCAGATCACGGGCACACAGCTCCCTGCGACCCAGGACATCCACACTACACGCTGTCTCAGGAAAGTGAACCGTATCAGGCGGGACCCCAGCCACCCTGCACTGTCACTTTTCACCCTCCTCCCATCGTGGGAAGCAACTAAAGTCCATTTGGATGTGCACCTCCAGGTTCAGGAACAGTTTCTAGCCAACTGCAATCAGACTCATGAACAATCAGTAACCTTGTGTCACCTCCACTGCTACCTGCACATATACTTCTGCCACTGTCTCTATTTATTCCTAGGATTCTGGTTTTATTTATTTACTTATTTATACTCATTTATTTATTGTGTTTTTTTTTTGTCTATGTTCACTGCCTGAGAGGGCACATGCAAGCAAGCATTTCATTGTACATGGTACTTGTACACATGACAATAAAGAATTGAAATTGAAAATTGAAATTGAAATAGATCATATGTGACAAAAAAAATAATACATGTTATGGTCTTTATGTCAGTTATAATTTAGATTTACTTCTTACAGCAACATTCACAGCATGCACCTTAACATGGTTATATAACAAACACTAAAAAACTAAAACAAAAAAAAATTGATGTTTTGTAAATTCTCATATAGTGTTCAATTATATATAGTGCATTTCACAGTATGCAGTATAAAAAGGTGCTGAAGCAACAAAACATTAAAACTGGAGCAGAAATCTTAACGCCTTGGGCAAAGTATAAGTCAATCATTTACAGTTAGGTCCATAAATACTTGGACAGAGACAACTTTTTTCTACTTTTGGTTCTGTACATTACCACAATGAATTTTAAATGAAACAACTCAGATGCAGTTGAAGTGCAGACTTTCAGCTTTAATTCAGTGGGGTGAACAAAACGATTGCATAAAAATGTGAGGCAACTAAAGCATTTTGTTAACACAATCCCTTCATTTCAGGGGCTCAAAAGTAATTGGACAATTGACTCTTTGGCTATTTCATGGGCAGGTGTGGTCAAGTCCGTCGTTATGTCATTATCAATTAAGCAGATAAAAGGCCTGGAGTTGATCTGAGGTGTGGTGCTTGCATGTGGAAGATTTTGCTGTGAACAGACAACATGCGGTCAAAGGAGCTCTCCATGCAGGTGAAAGAAGCCATCCTTAAGCTGCGAAAACAGAAAAAACCCATCCGAGAAATTGCTACAATATTACGAGTGGCAAAATCTACAGTTTGGTACATCCTGAGAAAGAAAGCAAGCACTGGTGAACTCAGCAACGCAAAAAGACCTGGACGTCCACGGAAGACAACAGTGGTGGATGATCACAGAATCATTTCCATGGTGAAGAGAAACCCCTTCACAACAGCCAACCAAGTGAACAACACTCTCCAGGGGGTCGGCGTATGGATATCCAAGTCTACCATAAAGAGAAGACTGCATGAAAGTAAATACAGAGGGTGCACTGCAAGGTGCAAGTCACTCATAAGTCTCAAGAATAGAAAGGCTAGATTGGACTTTGCTAAAGAACATCTAAAAACCCAGCACAGTTCTGGAAAAACATTCTTTGGACAGATGAAACCAAGATCAACCTCTACCAGAATGATGGCAAGAAAAAAGTATGGAGAAGGCGTGGAACAGCTCATTATCCAAAGCATAGCACATCATCTGTAAAACACAGTGGAGGGAGGCAGTGTGATGGCTTGGGCGTGCATGGCTGCCAGTGGCACTGGGACACTTGTGTATTGATGATGTGACACAGGACAGAAGCAGCCGAATGAATTCTGAGGTGTTCAGAGACATACTGTCTGCTCAAATCCAGCTAAATACAGCAGTCAAATTGATTCATGATACAGATGGACAATGACCCAAAACATACAGCCAAAGCAACCCAGGAGTTTATTAAAGCAAACAAAAATGGAAAATTCTTGAATGGCCAAGTCAGTCACCTGATCTTAACCCAATTGAGCAGGCATTTCACTTGTTGAAGACTAAACTTCAGACAGAAAGGCCCACAAACAAACAGCAACTGAAAGCCGCTGCAGTAAAGGCCTGGCAGAGCATTAAAAAGGAGGAAACCCAGCATCTGGTGATGTCCAGGAGTTCAAGACTTCAGGCTGTCATTGCCAGCAAAGGGTTTTCAAGCAAGAATTAGAAATGAACATTTGATTTCCAGTTATTTCATTTGTCCAATTACTTTTGAGCCCCTGAAATGAAGGGATTGTGTTCAAAAAATGCTTTAGTTGCCTCACATTTTTATGCAATCGTTTTGTTCACCCCACTGAATTAAAGCTGAAAGTCTGCACTTCAACTGTATCTGAGTTGTTTCATTTAAAATTCATTGTGGTCATGTACAGAACCAAAATCAGAAAAAATTTGTCTCTGTCCAAATATTTATGGACCTAACTGTATTTCATAATCATAATTCTCATCAAAAGCCAATATTAATGGAGAAAATTATTGAAGAATAGATCATATGTTTAGGAAAAAAAAATTGTTATGGAATTCTATGTAAATTACAATACAATACAATTTATTGTTGTATAGCCTAAAACCACACAAGGAGTGCCGCAATGGGCTTTAACAGGCCCTGCCTTTTGACAGCCCCCCAACCTTGAAAACTCCCAATAAAGTGGAAGAAACCTTGGGAAAGGCGGTTCAAAGGGAATCCCTTTTCCGGGTAGGTTGGACATGCAGTGGGTGTCAAAAAGACGGGGATCAATACAACACAATACACAGAACAGAACAGAAGTAATCCATCCATCCATCCATTATCCAACCCGCTATATCCCAATCACAGGACCACGGGGGCCTGCCGGAGCCAATCCCAGCCAACACAGGGCGCATTGCAGGAAACAAACCCCGGGCAGGGCGCCAGCCCACTGCAGAGAAGTAATCCTCAAATACAATATAATATCCATCCATCCATTATCCAACCCGCTGAATCCGAACACAGGGTCACGGGGGTCTGCTGGAGCCAATCCCAGCCAACACAGGGCACAAGGCAGGAACCAGTCCCGGGCAGGGTGCCAACCCACCGCAGGACACACACAAACACACCCACACACCAAGCACACACTAGGGCCAATTTAGAATCACCAATCCACCTAACCTGCATGTCTTTGGACTGTGGGAGGAAAGCGGAGCGCCCGGAGGAAACCCACACAGACACGGGGAGAACATGCAAACTCCACGCAGGGAGGACCCGGGAAGCGAACCCAGGTTCCCAGGTCTCCCAACTGCGAGGCAGCAGCGCCACCCACTGCGCCACCGTGCCGCCTACAATATAATAGTAAAATAAAAATTAACATTGAATAGTTACATTACTGCATGTAGTGCCATTCACAGTATGCACCCAAACAAGATAATGCAATGAATATTAAAGCAGAGACCATATTTGAAAAGAGACATAAATCAATGCTTTGTAAATTATCATGTAATGTTCATTTATATATAGTGCCATCCACAGTATGCAACATCATAAGGTGCTATTAGTGAAACAACAATACATCAAAACTGGAGTAGAAATCTTAATGCCTCAAACAGAGGACAATCATGGACCACCGTAAGATGTCAATAATGAAGCACTGAAGCATCACATTCAGGTGGTGGTACTTAGTGTAAAGCAAGCAACAGTAATTGGATATATAGCGCCCTTCATCTTATGGACCCTAATAATATCCTATTAATGCACATTCATAACGTGCTATTAATGACTCTTTACATGTGACAATAATGACCCCCATGACTTATCAAAGCACCAAAGCTGGATATGAGCATCGAGGACATAATGCACCCCAGCACGAGGAGAAATCAAGAAAAATATCAACGCATATCAAAGACAACCAAAGCAAAATAGCAGAAGCCTTTAAGACAGGGACTTTAATGTTATATTTCATTTGTAGAGTATCATTATGCATCATCACCAGGCTGTAGTACCAAAAAAATGTAACAAAAGTACTGACTGCATCTGGAACAAAGCAGCATTAATAACTAGGAACTGCAGAGTAAATTACGAGTAAGCCTTCATGTTGCATATCGGTCATTAACAGTGCGCACCGTCACAAGGCAGCATGTAACAAAGCATCACAACTGGACTCACCGCAAATCAATCATTATTTCTGACACTGGATGCACCATCGCTGATGACACTGCTATCATGGGCAGCATCAGGAATGGGCTGGAGGATGAGTATAGGGACCAAATCAATGACTTTGTTAAATGGTGCGAATCAAACCTCCTACAACTGAACACCAGCAAAACCAAGGAGCTGGTGGTGGATTTTAGGAGGACCAGACCCCTCATAGACCCCATGATCATCAAAGGTGACTGTGTGCAGAGGGTGTGCAGACCTATAAATATCTGGGAGTGCAGCTGGATGATAAATTAGACTGGACTGCCAATACTGATGCGCTGTGCAAGAAAGGATAGAGCCGACTATACTTCCTTAGAAGGCTGGCGTCCTTCAACATCTGCAATAAGATGCTGTAGATGTTCTATCAGACAGTTGTGATGAGCGCCCTCTTCTACGCAGTGGTGTGCTTAGGAGGCAGCATTAAGAGGAAAGACGCCTCACGCCTGGACAAACTGGTGAGGAAGGCAGGCTCTATTGTTGGCACGGAGCTGGGCAGTTTGACATCTGTGGCAGAGCGACGGACACTGAGCAGACTCCTGTCAATCATGGAGAATCCACTGCATCCACTAAACAGTATCATCTCCAGACAGACTGCTGTCACCGTCCTGCTCCACTGACAGACTGAGGAGATCGTTCCTTCCCCACACTGTGCGACTCTTCAATTCCACCCGGGGGGGTAAACGTTAACATTTAACATTATACAAAGTTATTGTCTGTTTTTCACCTGCATTATTATCTTTCTTTAATTTAATATTATTTATTGTATCAGTATGCTGCTGCTGGAGAATGTGAATTTCCCATTGGGATTAATGAAGTATCTATCTATCTATTAAGGATGCAGAATATCAATGCATAACAAAGAATTTCAATGCATTCAATTTTGACATAGAAAGCATCACTGCTATGGACGTTACTGTACAGTAATCTGTCGCTATAAATTGTATAGACTGTCATTCACAGCAATCCATAATCAGTATGCACCACCATTAGTAAAGAACAATTCCAAAGCAAATCTTGATAGAATGCATTAGTGTCATGGACTTCAATTTAAATTATCATTAAAGGCTTTTTTTTATAGCACCATTCAGAGTGCATACCATTACAAAACAGCATTAAAGAAGAATATGAAAGGACAGACCAGATCTGGATAAAAGCAATAATATCAGAGGCGAGTTGTCATTTCATCTAGCGGAATTAACAATGCGCACCCGGACAGACTGCTATTTACAAAGAAGAACGTCAAAGCAGTGTGGATAATACTGCAGAATGAATGACTTTTATTTTATACTAGCTGTGTAAGCCCATGCTGTAAAGAGCCCGGGGTCCTGGAAAATATTGAAATCGTCAGAAAAAAAATGAAGTGTAGAGATATCAGGTAATTGACAGGAACTACTCTGGGCATCTCTCTCCATGGAGGTTTCATTTTGCCGATGTGCTCGTCTCGCTTGTGCATTAGCAGCTAAGCGAGTTTCTCTCTTTTCTCTGTGATTTCACCTTCGCGACGGAGTCACTTTCTTTGAGGTTCATAGCCTCGCACTTCCGGGCCTGACTGACAGACAGACAGACACTTCCACGCGCAGACGTTTATATATAAAATTGTGTCATTAATGGTGTGCACCATCAACAGATGACATTAATGAAGATGCGTCTCAAAACATGGTGCCTATGTGGACAGCACTATAGACTTGATATCCACTTTAATGATCATCATTAACAATATAAACCTGGTCAGGCCGCTATTAATGACGACAAACATTAAAGCAAGAAGCATAAGGGGAGATTTCCATTGAAATTCAGTGCAAATAATGAACTTACAATAGTGAATGGGTCCCTAATCAGTATTATTGCGTATAGTGCCGTGGTATGCACCATCACAACGAGATTCACATGATAAGGTTATGGACTTCAGTGTAAATGGTCAATCCACATCCAATTTATACAGTTCCACTGAAAGTAGACGATACTGCACCATCACAAGGTGCTATTCATGAACAACCATGTCAAATAGTGGATCGAACTTGGATTAAAAGCAGAAATATTTTTTTGCCTTTAATATACTTTATTAATCCTGAGGGGAAGATATTACAGATATTGCTGAAAATTATTAACAAGTATTAATTTTTTCTAGCACCATTCACAGTGTGCAGCATCACAAGACTCTGCTAATGAAGAATAGGAAAGTATGTGGCATATCTGGATAAAAGCGTCATTACTGGGGACTTTAGTGTGAACAATCAATCGGAATTCATTTTACATATCACCATTAACAACAGGCACCATGCCAGAGTGCTATTAATAAAGAGGACTATCAAGGCATGGCGCGTACATGGATAATACTAGAGATATAATGTATATATATATATATATATATATAGTAAACTAGCAAAATACCCGCGCTTCGCAGCGGAGAAGTAGTATGTTAAAGATGTTATGAAAAAGAAAAGGAAACATTTTAAAAATAACGTAACATGATTGTCAATGTAATTGTGTTGTCATTGTAATGAGTGTTGCTGTCGTATGTGTATATATATATATATATATATATATATATATATATATATACACACACACATACACATACATATATATACACATACACATCCACATATATATACATATATATACACACATGTCCTGCGGTGGGTTGGCACCCTGCCCGGGATTGTTTCCTGCCTTGTGCCCTGTGTTGGCTGGGATTGGCTCCAGCAGACCCCCGTGACCCTGTGTTCGGATTCAGCGGGTTGGAAAATGGATGGATGGATGATTGTCAATGTAATTGTGTTGTCATTGTTATGAGTGTTGCTGTCATATGTATATATATATATATATATATACACACACACATACACATACATATATATACACATACACATCCACATATATATACATATATATATATATACACACATGTCCTGCGGTGGGTTGGCACCCTGCCCAGGATTGTTTCCTGCCTTGTGCCCTGTGTTGGCTGGGATTGGCTCCAGCAGACCCCCGTGACCCTGTGTTCGGATTCAGCGGGTTAGAAAATGGATGGATGGATGGATATACACACATACATACACACACATATACATATATATACATATATACACACATATATATACATATACACATATATATACATATATATACATATATACACATATATACATATATATACATACATATACATATATATATACATATACATATATACATATACATATACATACACATATATATATACATACACATATACATATACATACACCTATACATATACATACACATATACATATACATATACATACACATATATATACATATATATATACACAAATACATATATATATACATATACATAAATATATATATAGCAAAATACCCACGCTTCGCAGCGGAGAAGTAGTGTGTTAAAGAGGTTATGAAAAAGTAAAGGAAACATTTTAAAAATAACGTAACATGATTGTCAATGTAATTGTGTTGTCATTGTTATGAGTGTTGCTGTCATATAATATATATATATATATATATATATATATATATATATATATATATATATATATATATATATATATATACACACACACACATAAATATATAAATATATATACATATCTAAATATACACTGTGATATGTGGCCGGCTTGGCATTCCGGCCAATACCCCCAGGCCGCCAGGTGGAGCTTTCCCTGCAGCATGGACATGCCCCGAGTTCCAGCAGGGACTCATGGACTATGTAGTTTTTATGCGCAGCCCTGCTGGATGCCTTGGGGACCACCAGGAGTCGCTGTAGGGAAACCCGGGGACTCTTATATGCCCTATGATCCGGAAGTACGTCATAATCCCAGGACAGGAGAAAACGGTGTACTTCCGGGTTAAAGAAAAGGACTGTTTACCCTGACCCGGAAGGAATACGGACTTGTGGGTTGTGCCAGGAACCCCTTCCGGGTCAGGGAGTATAAAGAACTATGGGAAAGCCCAGTCCGCCGGGCTGAGCTGGGAGGAAGGGTGGCGACGTGTTTGGGAGTGGTGGTTATTGTATTGATTAGTTGTATATGAGTGTTCTAGAGTATAGGGTGCTTGGTGCACATATTTGTCTAAATAAAAGGATTATTTGGACTTTTATATGGTGTCTGACGTCTGCTCAGAGGGTTCAAGGGGTCACGGAGACCTTAATCTTTTACAGTGGCGTAGTCTCGGCAGGATTCTCTGGCCGTCCGGTTTTGGCAGAGGACCTGAATTCAAATAAATTTCTGTGGGGAGAGAACCCTAAGCAGATAACGTCGGAGCACCCGAAGATTGAAGAAACACTCGAATTTAAAAGCGCTGCAATAGTGAGCCTTATCCAGACCATGATGGGGAAAAAATCGGGAAAGAAAAAGGGCAATCCCGACTGGGTGAAAAACATGACGGAAGCCGAAATGACCTGGACTTACCTGACTGGGAGTGAAGAGGATCGAGCAATAATAAAAGCGGAGAAAGCTCGAGTGGCCCAACAGCAAGAACACTATCGGCCATCGGTCATGTCAGAATCCCAAAAAGGGTTAGGAACCCAGCTGCCAAGTGTGGAGGTATGTGCAGGGAAAACGCCTGAAGTTTCGGGGATGTTTTTTTCTTATTTTACAGAGACATGCTTCCAGAAAGCAGACGGTGCATTGGATACCTGTGTCGTACCTTGGCAAGATGGCCACAATACTCGGAAGGCAGGCCAGGCTGGGAGTAGTCACTTCACAAGCCCATTCGCGGATCCTGACCACGTGACCTCGCGTGATGGATTGTAGGAAGGAGAAG
Source organism: Erpetoichthys calabaricus (assembly GCF_900747795.2). Classification (NCBI taxonomy): domain Eukaryota; kingdom Metazoa; phylum Chordata; class Cladistia; order Polypteriformes; family Polypteridae; genus Erpetoichthys; species Erpetoichthys calabaricus. The sequence goes on from NC_041400.2 coordinate 188,304,695, forward strand.
GTCAACTCCAGTCCATAGGTGAGGTCGTCGTTTCCCCAGTGGATCAAAGCTCCCTGAAAGGAAAGGGGGTGGCGAGCGAAGCAGCGCCGAAATTAAAAAAAGGAAAGGAGGAGAGGGACGTGACTGAACGGGCTGCAGATAACTTTGAAAAAGCAGACCACAGTCGGCCGCTGGAGGCTACCCGATCCTCTTTTGACTCCAACTCCCAAGAGTCTTTGCGGGACAGTGAGCACGTGCCGACAACGGACGTGCCCATTGGCTCTCGGACGGTAGCAGCGCCCAGGCCATCTGAACTGCAAGACTCCAATGACCAGAAGCCTCCGCGAAGCCCAGCAGAGCACGTGATTGGAATGGACGTGCTCATTGGCTCCCGGTCGGCAGGTGAGTTAAATACGGAACTGAACTTACCTCCGGTCGAAATAAATAATGTTTTGGACATACGGGATCTCGAAGTTGCTCGGATCTGTGAGTTGTTTTTTACAGGAATTAAAAGAATTAACGCGTAGAAGAGCTGGGAGCTACAGCCGAGGCGCCGCTAAAGGGACTGCAGGGATACCTACGGCGACTGGGGCGAGAAGCTCCTCCGGTGATTGATGCGGGAATACAGGTGAGTCCTGCCCGTATCGTATATAATAAGGGGACGCAGTGTGAGCCGGCACCGCGTTTAATAAGTAGCAGTTGCCAAAGCACTGTGAATCCGACAGTAGAGAATGGCATGGTGACGGAGTGGACGGGTGAAGGTCCGATCGAACCGGGACAGCGGTACAAGATGGCTTACCGGAGCAATACGGACCTCGAGACCCCGTCCCGCGTGAAGAGGGAGTTGTCGCTGGTTAATGGAGGGGCGGAAGAGGTGCCAATCAAACCGGGGTGGCTGAAAAGTGCTGTTACCCGGGGCGAGGGGTTACCAATGACGCCGCCTCCTATATTGTATAGGACAATGGGCGTGCAAACAGCAAAGAGGCTCTCTCTTCTCCATAGAGAGCCTCACGCTGTGCACAAGCCCCAGAATAAGCAGGAGATCCACAAACTGGTACGCGGGTCTCCTGACAAGATAGAGAAAAGGGCAGAGAGCAACGAGGCGGCCATAACACCCTCCTTGGCGGAGAAATGGACGGATAAGGAGCCGGACGTTTCATGGCGGTTCCAGTCTCACAGAGGAAGGCGACCAGGAGGACGGCGGGTGTGCTATAACTGTCGTCGGCCGGGACACCTATGGCGATGTTGTCCTCGGAGGACAGGGGATCAGAGGGATTCTCGTTATGATGTTCCCCCAAGGTTCTCCGGGGAGGCTACACAACCATGCCATGGACCGGCATACGGATCCTCTTGGAGGAAAACGTCCCTCGCGGGGCTGGCCGCTCAAAATCGTGGTTTTTCGCTGGGGGAAGGGTACTGTGATATGTGGCCGGCTTGGCATTCCGGCCAATACCCCCAGGCCGCCAGGTGGAGCTTTCCCTGCAGCATGGACATGCCCTGAGTTCCAGCAGGGACTCACGGACTATGTAGTTTTTATGCGCAGCCCTGCTGGATGACTTGGAGACCACCAGGAGTCGCTGTAGGGAAACCCAGGGACTCTTATATGCCCTATGATCCGGAAGTACGTCATAATCCCAGGACAGGAGAAAACGGTGTACTTCCGGGTTAAAGAAAAGGACTGTTTACCCTGACCCGGAAGGAATACGGACTTGTGGGTTGTGCCAGGAACCCCTTCCGGGTCAGGGAGTATAAAGGACTATGGGAAAGCCCAGTACGCCGAGCTGAGCTGGGAGGAAGGGTGGCGACGTGTCTGGGAGTGGTGGTTATTGTATTGATTATTGATTAGTTGTATATGAGTGTCATAGAGTATAGGGTGCTTGGTGCACATATTTGTCTAAATAAAAGGATTATTTGGACTTTTATATGGTGTCTGACGTCTGCTCAGAGGGTTCAAGGGGTCACGGAGACCTTAATCTTTTACAACACATATATATCTACATATACACATATATATATATATATATATATATATATACACATATACACATCCATATATACATATACATATATACACACATATCAACATATATCTACACATACATACACACACACATATACATATATACATATACACATACATACATAGATACATACACACACACACACACACATATATATATATATATATACAGTATATATATATACATATATACACAGACACATATATACACATATATATACAGTACATATCTACATATATATACACACATATACAGTATATACAGTACATATATATATATATATATATATAGCTGATTACTCAGTGGCTTCGCTCACTGAGTGCAAGAGAAAAAAATAAAATGTAGTATTTATAAAATAAGTTTGTTAATTGCCAAATTTATTTTTCCACAAATGAAGAGCACTTACAATTACATAGAAATCAATATAAACAACATTAACATCATTATCATATGAGAATATGAAGTAATATATAAGAAGCACATTGTATATAAATATAAATTATTAAACAGTAAAATCTTCTTGTATAATACGCTACCGTGGCTATTCGTTTGTCTGTCCAGGATTTTAAATCACCTGTAGCTCGCAAACCGTTTCACCTATTGACTTGAAATTTGGTACACATATACTACGTCACGTCTACTATCCGCTTCTGCGGTGATGATTTTATTAGTCTTTTTATCTTTATTTTATTTTATTGTAGAATGAACTCACAGCTGCGCGCACCAGGGCGGCCGTGGGCGGATGCGTACGGGTGCAGATTTCAGTCCCTACCACCTTCGTTAATCATTGTTGAGGCAGAGTGAAGACTTAAGTGCCAGCTTAACTGAAAAATTAAAGAAAACATACTAATTTATCGCAATACAAAAAGTAACTTAATCAGTTTTAACGTGAAAAGATGCCGACGAAAGATGAGAAGCAGCGGGACGCTAGGGTGAAGAGCTGCTCAGTAAGCATCAAGTGCATTAACCTCTGAGCAAACGAACGGTAAATGTACAGAGAAAGAGGATAAATAACAAGAATGCTTATGTCAAGTGTATTCACTCCATGTTATCGTGCAGTGCGCGGTTACTGGTATTTTTATAAAAGAATTTGAACAACATATAAGAAGCGTATAAATTATTAAACAGTAAAACGTTAACATTTAAGAAGTAAAGATACATTGAGTACTACTGCAGTGCTTTCGGGTATAGTACATTTTTCGGGTGCAGTTTTCATTCCCTACCACCTTCGCAAATCATTGTTGAGGCAGAGTGAAGACTTAAGTGCCAGCTTAACTGAAAAATTAAAGAAAACATACTAATTTATCGCAATACAAAAAGTAACGTAATCAGTTTTAACGTTAAAAGATGCCGACGAAAGAAGAGAAGCAGCAGGACGCCAGGGTGAAGAGCTGCTCAGTAAGCATCAAGCGCATCAACCTCTGAGCAAACGAACAGTAAATGTACAGAGAAAGAGGATAAATAACATGAATGCTTATGTCAAGTGTATTCACTCCACGTTATCGTGCAGTGCGCTGTTACTGGTATTTTGATAAAAGAATTTGAACAACATATAAGAAGCATATAAATTATTAAACAGTAAAACGTTAACATTTAAGAAGTAAAGATATATTGAGTACTACTGCAGTGCTTTCAGGTATAGTACATTTTTTGTTTGCCCATTACAAGCATAAATGTATACATTTTTTGGTGTACCTACCCGAGAATACGCGACATGACCCGGCAGTTAAAAGTTTCTCACTCCAGCAATTTTAACTCTGTTACAAAGTCATCTAGTACGCGACACGTGTTTCGCCGTAATTGTGGGCTCATCTGGCGTACACACTCACTGCACTCCCTTACGGGAATCGAACCTCGGACGTCAGCGCTAGAGGCAAAGCACCTAACGTTGTGCCACGGCGTGTGGTTCATTCATTTGACAGCATGTAGATCGGGGTAATTACATTGCAGACATTCGTAGTATGAATCCCAGTCTGACTGTATGGATGGTTACCTACGGGAGCGTTTCTATAAACTTAATTTATATCCCTGCGCATCGCAGCGGTGAAGTACTGCTTTTGTATTTTTTTGTTCGTTTATTACGATTATAGTTATTTATTCATTCCCTTCTTTAGCTGACTGCCTGCTCTCATTAAACTTGTATCTCGCGAATATGGTATTGCAAACGGTGGGAGTGTTTCTATAAACTTAATTTAAACTTACAGTTTTCACTGTGCTTGGTTTTTCCGCAGTAGCTGCACTTAACTGCGTTCACAGTCAGTTCATGTGATTACGTGGGAGGCGTGATGACGCGTTACGCAAATCCGCCTCCCACGTCCATGGAGCCGCTCTCCATTTCAGTAGATGGACAAAAAAGAGGTTCCAGTTATGACCGTTACGCGTAGAATTTCGAAATGAAACCTGCCTAACTTTTGTAAGTAAGCTGTAAGGAATGAGCCTGCCAAATTTCAGCCTTCCACCTACACAGGAAGTTGGAGAATTAGTGATGAGTGAGTCAGTCAGTCAGTGAGTTAGTCAGTCAGTGAGGGCTTTGCCTTTTGTTAGTATAGATTATAGATATATAATTAAATACTATACACTATATAGATCTATATATATATGTATATAGTGAAAATTATTAATAAATTATCAATAGTGATATACATAATAAATACTATATATACTAAAATATATATATAAATGTAAATTATAAATATCTCATATATATATTTCTCTTCTGGTTCGTCCTGCTTCCACTTCAAAACCGGTCCCACCCACACGCAGCCGACACGGCATTTCTCGATTTCTATTCGTCCTCTTCCATGTCATGCAATATAATGGCCTGCTGAGCATAATACATCCAACAAGTACTCGAGGTGCTGCCACAACGGTAAAGTAGCTTTACAACCCTTGCGGGAGCCACCTGTGTCTTTACAACAGCTTCTTACACGGCAAACATCAGAAGCTAAAAATTATCGTGAACACATTCGAGAATACAACTCTTCTCTAGCGTTTGCTTCCATGGGTGCCCAGATAACTCAACCTCCTGACCACGGACCATACTGTTTTAAAATACACAGGCAAATTTATCACCAAATCTCTCCACTATACGCTAACACTTCTACCTCTCCAGGATATGGACAGTTGTATGTTTTTGACACAGCGCAAGCTACTGAAGTACGCTTACAAAATAAAGCAAACTCTGCATGCAGCGAAAATGTACTTCTCCAGCTAGATTCCATGCTCAGAACCATCAACCCCTTCGCTAAATCATTCAAACACATACATGAAATCGCTCAGTCCAATCCAACAGCATCTGTACGAATGGTTTTCAAGGAAACCCCTAGGCAGGATTTATGATGATACAATGCTCTGACATGTCACACCGATGTTGCAGCGATTTTCGTCGGATGAAGATGGCGAAACGCCTGCCGAAAGGGACCTTTGCATCTATCCCATAGGCAACTCCTGTAAACAGATTTCCACGCTCAATATGAATTGCGATACTGTGGTTTACCCACTTTTATTCCCTTACGGAGACATTGGCTGGCACAAAGATTTACAACATGTTCTCGATAAAAGAACCGCCAAGCGAATAAGGCTTACTCAATGCCAATTTTACGTGTACATATTAACAATGAGGAATACATTTAGTATTTTTCATTCCAGCGGCAAATTATTCCAACAGTACGTCGTAGATGCGTATGTTAAAACAGAGGGCGCGCGTCTCAACTATCTCAGATTACATCAATAAGATCTGCGCGTCGAACTATCAGACGCACTGCAAGCAAACGCTGAAAATAACAACGTTCGTGTAGGCAAAATGATTGTATTACTGTCCACATTTTCCAGGAAGTCCAAGATACATACAACAAAACTATCAGGATGCCATGGCCATAGTACATAAATTCGGAAAGCCCGATTTATTTATCACTTTCACATGTATCCTGTATTCCTGAAATTCTAAATGCACACTGCATGTTTCAAGAAGTATTTATTTCTTCTTGATTTCTGAATTCCTTTCTCACCGTTTTCCGTTCCTGTTCTTACACCGCTGTATGCTACACCGGGCATCAGCTAGTATAATTGAATACTATAATACAAATGGATAATACTATAGAATTCAATGTAAAATAATAATAAATTACTAATTAGTATATTGCCATTAACAATATGCATCATTTCAAGATGATAATAATAAAGAGGACTATCAAAGCATGGAACATACATAGATAATACTATAGATATATATATATATATAATATAAATTATAAATATATAATTAAATACTATAATACGCTAAATAGATATATATATAGTGTAAATTATTAATAGTGATATACAAAATGAATACTAATTAATAATATGCATCATTTCATGATGATGTTAATAAAGAGAACTATCAAAGCATGAAGCATACATGGATAATAATTCTTTATTTATTTGTCACATATATAGTTATACAGGACAACACGCAGTGAAATGTATCTTTTCGCATACCCAACTATAGAATTAAGTGTAAATTAATAATAAATTATTAATTAGTATATTGCCATTAACAATATGCATCATCTGAAGGAGATATTAATAAAGAGGAATACCAAAGCATGAAGTACATGTGGATAATACCTCTAGAATTAAGTTCAAATTATCAACTGTTATTCATTTTATACAGTGCCATTACAAGGAGCTATGCATGAAGAAGAATATGAAAGCATATCTGGTAAGACAACAGACCTGAGTATAAATGATCAATTTCCAGTTTATATAGCTGCATTGAAGGTATTAGAATACATTATCAATCAATATTCATTTTACACACAGTATACCTTTATGGGAGCTTTCACATCATCACAAAGTGCTATTAATGAAGAAGAATATGAAAGCATGAAGCATAATCTGACAAGCCTCTAGACTTTAGTCTAAGTTGTCACCCACTATACAGTTTATTTAGCATCACCAATGGTATATACCCCCTAAAAATAAGAAAATGAAAAGCCCAGTGCCTATCTTTAGTGTTTGTTATCACTCACTAATCATTTTATCCATCCATCCATTTTCCAACCCACTGAACCCGAACACAGGGTCATGGGGGTCTGCTGGAGCCAATCCCAGCCAACACAGGGCACAAGGCAGGAACCAATCCCGGGCAGGGTGCCAACCCACCGCAGGACACACACAAACACACACTAGGGCCAATTTAGAATCACCAATCCACCTAACCTGCATGTCTTTGGACTGTGGGAGGAAACTCACGCAGACACAGGGAGAACATGCAAACTCCACACAGGGAGGACCTGGGAAGCGAACCCAGTTCCCCAGGTCTCCCAACTGCGAGGCAGCAGCACCACCCACTGCGCGACCGTGCCGCCCTAATCATTTTATATCACTCCAATAAAGGTATTAACCATCACAAGGTGCTCTTAATGAAGAATATGAAAGCATGAAGCATATCTTCATAAGACTTTAGTCTAAGTTATCACTCACTATCCAATTTAGATAGCTTTATCTAAGGTATATACCATCAGAAGGTGGTCTTAAAAAGAATTAAAAGCACGGTGCCTATCTTTAGTGTACGTTATCAATCACAATTCATTTTATATCATTCCCACAGGTATTTGTCATCACAAAGTGCTATTAATGAAAAAGAATATGAAAGCGTGAAGCATAATCTGACAAGCCTCTAGACTTTAGTCTAAGTTCTCACCCACTATATGGTTTATTTAGCGTCACCAATGGTATATACCCCCTAAAGAGAAAATGAAAAGCCCAGTGCCTATCTTTAGTGTTTGTTATCACTCACTAATCATTTTATATCATTCCAATAAAGGTATTAACCATCACAAGGTGCTCTTAATGAAGAATATGAAAGCATGAAGCATATCTTCATAAGACTTTAGTCTAAGTTATCACTCACTATCCAGTTTAGATAGCTTTATCTAAGGTATATACCATCAGAAGGTGGTCTTAAAAAGAATTAAAAGCATGGTGCCTATCTTTAGTGTACCTTATCAATTATTTTATATCGCTCCAATAAAGGTACTGTATTTACCATCACAAAGTGCTATTAATGAAGAAGAATATGAAAGCATGAAGCATATCTTGACAAGGCATCACTCACTCTCCACTTTATACGACTTCATTGATGGTATATACCATCAGAAGGTGGTCTTAATGAAGTGTGTTATCAATAATCACTTTCTATAGGTCCAATAACTGTATTTACCATCACAAAGTGCTATTAATGTCAGGCATGAAGCAGATCTTGACAAGCCTCTAGACTTTAGTCTACTCACTATACAGTTTATATACTGTAGCTCCACTGACAGTAAAGCCTTCCTAAAGAGAAAATGAAAAGCCCAGTGCCTATCTTTAGTGTACGTTATCACTCACTAATCATTTTCTAGAACTCCAATGAAGGTACACATCACTACACGGTGCTATTAATGAAGAAGAATATCAAAGCATTGGGCACACCTGCCCCTAGCTATTACAGACTTCAATGTTAATTAACAATCAAAGTGGCATTAACAACCTGCACCAAAGTGTCCAGCTTGAGCTGCTGGATATCTGGTTGCCATTCTCTAAACAGCCCCAAAGATTTAAAAAGAAAAAAAAGGAATTTTCAGTAATAAAAGCAGAGCCAAATCATGGGTTTCAGGTTTCCGAATCTCAGGTCACAGCCAGCAATGTGCAGCGAGCTGGGCAGCATGTGCACGTGTTTTAAGATGAAACTTCCATCCCAAATCCTGCTCATGAGTCCCCTGTACAGTATTCATGGGGTAAAAAAAAAATATATGGAAAACCACTGGCTGGCTTCATTTAAGAGACACTTGTCAGTCAGACATGACAGACGGCAGGCAGTCAATTCATTTATTTGATCTTTTTTTTAGTTGCAGCAGCATTTTTAAGTGAACAACTAAAGCTGCCAGCTCATTTCTATAGGGCACGGTGTGAAAAGGAAACCCATAAACTGGACTCACCTCCTTCAAGTGGGTATTCATCTGAAGAAGAGTCCCACGTGCACAGTGGCTTAAAAAGAGCAGCAGAATGACAACGACCCCATTGCAGTTCACTGGGAAATTGTGGGGAAACATCCTCGTGGAGCGGCAGGCAGCAGCTGTGTGGTGAAGAGAGCTCGGTGGCAGGATTGTCGTGTGCTGCCAAAGCCCAAGCCTTTTAGTGCAGACTCTCCACCACCAGCTTCAAGTAGGTGGCCTTAAACTCTTGACAGCTACCACCTCCTCCTCCTCCTCCTCCTCCTCCAAAGTGCAGGCACACCCCCCGGAGGTGGCGGGACGGGCAGCACTTTCACTCTGTGCTGAGCAACAGGGGAGGGAGCAGAGGAGGAGACTGAACGGGCTGCTGCTGAATTATTTCACTTTTTAGGCATTTGCCAAAGTCAATCTTATATTAACTCAATCCTCCTGGTGGGCCGCATCGCAACAAAAAAAAAAAAAACTGAAACACAGGATGGGAGGAGGGGGCGGGGGGCTGCTGAAATCTTTAGTAGTGGCCATAAAAATGTCTACAGCTTCGGAGTAATGGCCGCATAGTGTTTAACATTACAACCTTTAATTCCTCTGACATATTTTAAGACCTTAGTTCCGTCTGCACCAAAGCAAGTTGTCATTTTTTTTGGAGGGTCTTTTTTTTTTTTTGGGAAAGTGAAGTAATTATGATAAGAACCAGAAAATAAAAATGGATTTATTTGTATGCTGGGTGGCGCAGTGGTCAATACGCCCATTCTGGAGAAATCATCTGCCCCATATTTTTATGTGATAAAAGTGGATGGAATTCAAAAGAGTGACACAAACGGTGCCCACCATAATGTTTGGGACAGTCTTCTCGATTGATTTCTCACTCCGCAGTTTAAAATTACCAATCAAACACTTCGGGTATCGGGATTAAAGTGCACATTGCAGACTCTCATTGAAGGGGATTTGCAGACAATAGTTTTTTCATTTCAGGGCACCATAATGTTTGGGACGCAGCAATGGCAGGTCTATTAAAGCCACTGTCACATGTCCCTCACGTGCAATGACTGCTTGAAGTCTGCGATTCACAGATGTCACCAGGTGCTGAGGGGCTTCTCTGGTGATGCTCTGTGTGACAGATCAGAAACGGCCTTCAGGGGGCCGATGTGTGTGTGTCAGAGATGACTATCAGCAGAAGACTTCAAGAAACAGAAACACAAGAGGCCATACTGCAAGATGAAGACCACTAGACACAAAAACAGGATGGTCAGATTACACTTTGTGAAAAAGGAGCCTGCAGAATTGTGGGAAAAGGTCTTGTGGACAGACGAGACAAAGATGAACCTCATCAGAGTGATGACAAGAGTAAATTGTGGAGATGAGTAAGGAGCTGCCCGAGATCCAAAGCAGACCACCTCATCTATTAAACATGGCAGTGCTGCAGGTGTTATGTCTTGAGCATGTATCGCTGTCACAGGTCCCAGCACACTTCTCTTCATTGATGATGGAACTACTGACGGTGGTCACATAATGAATTCTGAGGTGTGTAAAAACATCAGATCTTCTCAAGTTCCACTAAAGGCCTCCAAACTCACACATCCAACAAGATAAGGAGCCAAACACACTGCTAGGGCCACACAGGAGTTTATCAAAGCTAAAAAACATAAAGTTATTGAATGGCCAAGCCAGTCACCTGATTTAAATCCAATTGAGCAGGCCTTCTGTATGCTGAATAGACAACCTAAGGGGACAAGCCCCTCGAAAACAAGCAGGAGCTGAAGATGGCTGCATTAGAGCCTTGGAAGAGCATCACCAGAGAAGACCCTGAGCACCTGGTGACGTCTGTGAATTGCAGACTTCAGGCAGGCATTGCATGTTGCATGTGTGTTTTGCCTGTCTATGGTAAAGTCATCCCTGATGGAGGATGGAGGATCACAGGAATTGTCATCGGATTGGCTGGCTCAGCACTGACTCAGCTGTGGAATGGCCAATAGGGGAAGGCAGCTTGATGGCAGAGGTCTCCAGGACTCAAAATCATATTTTGTGATATCATCTACTGTTGAATTCTGCTCTGTACTTGTAATATTTCTAATGTGTTGAGGATTACTTGTGTTTTGTTCTGTTAATTGTATTGTATTGGCCCCCTTCTTTTTGACACCCACTGCATGCCCAACCTACCTGGAAAGGGGTCTCTCTTTGAACCGCCTTTCCCAAGGCTTCTTCCATTTTTTTGGGAGGGTGTTTGTCTTTGTCTTCTTAGAAAGTCAAGGAGTGGGCTATCAAAAGGCAGGGCCTGTTATAGCCCACTTGCGGCACTCCTTGTGTGATTTTGGGCTATACAAAAAATAAATTGTATTGTATTGTATTGTATGTGAGGGACGTGTGACAAAGAACTAAATATGATGGCTTTGATAGACCAGAAATTGCTGGGTCACAAATATTATGGTGCCCTGAAATGGGGGGGGACCGTGTAGAAAAGGGTTGTGTGACTGAAATGTCTGCAAAGACCCTTAAATGAAAGTCTGCTATGTGCACTTTAATCACAATGTCTGAATTGTTGGATTTGTAATTTAAAACTGTGGGGAAAAAAAAGAAAAGAAATCAAAGAAAAACGTATCGTTGTCCCCAACATTATGGGTGACACTGTATATTAAAAAAAAACTCAACAAAAACTACCATAAAAATTGCAAAAGATACAAACTGACCTGCTTGCTAAATGTAACACCACAAAACAGAGTAAGCAGAGACCTAAACATTATTCTACATACTGTAGACTGACATGGGGGACTGGCCATCAAAGCTAAAGTCTAAGGCCTGCAAGGTTTAGTGACCACCCAGATGGTGCAATCTTCTCTTTATATATCGCGATCAACTTACAAATGTGGGTTCATCAAGGTGCCTCAAACCCCGCCTGGCTCCGCCCTGACAGAACCATATATGGACCATGCTAATCACCTTCATAAATATGTATTCTGCAGCCCTTCATTGGCTGGTAGTGCATACAGTACAGCAAGACAGATGTTCTCATCTCTAAATTAGGGGCACGCAAAGTACTTTTATTTGGTGGCCTAATCGCGGGCATCAGCAACAAGCTCAAATGTGTGGAATGAGAACATGTTACTGCTGCTGTAAATGTCGTGAGCTCCAGTAACACCGTACCTAAATATCAAAAAAAGTTCTGATCTCTTGCGTCGGAGCGTTAGTCGCAGATGGAGTTTGTGTGTAACGGGCAGAAAAAAAAAAGACATCTATACAGTAATCCCTCACTTATCGCGGGAGATAGGTTCTAAGGCCGACCGTGATAACTGAATTTCCGCGAAGTAGGGACACCATATTTATTTAATTATTTAACGTGTATTTGGACGTTTTTAAACCCTCCCTGTATTGTTTACAACCCACCCTTTACTCTATTAATAACAGGGACAACTGCTAAGCAATATGAAATCGGTAGATAAGTTTACCTGCGGTGGGTTGGCACCCTGCCCAGGATTGTTTCCTGCCTTGTGCCCTGTGTTGGCTGGGATTGGCTCCAGCAGACCCCCGTGACCCTGTGTTCGGATTCAGCGGGTTGGAAAATGGATGGATGGATGGATGGATAGATAAGTTTACACTTACTGTATAGCGAAGTACACGTAGCTATATATGACGTGATGATGGTGATGAATATGCTGCGCAGTAAAAATGATGACGATGACGGTGATAATCCCCTGAATGCAGTAGCAAGAGCACGTTAATGCTGAATGAGTGAGATGAGACTGCCTGGTTAATGCAGCACTCCGTCGCTGAGCCAATCAGCAGCACACAGGAACTTAACTGCGTGCTCTGATTGGGTAGCTTCTCAGCCATCCGCCAATAGCATCTCTTGTATGAAATCAACTGGGCAAACCAACTGAGGAAGCAAATACCAGAAGTAAAAAGACCCATTGTCCGCAGAAACCCGCGAAGCAGCGAAAAATCCGCGTTATATATTTAGATATGCTTACATATAAAATCCGCGAAGTCGTGAATCCGCGAAAAGTGAACCGCGAAGTAGCGAGGGATTACTGTACTCTCTGATTTCGATCTGCAAATGGAATCTGTAATTGGAGATGTCTTTTAATGTTCCAAATCTTATTTTGTGATATCATTTACTGTTAAATTCTGCTCCATACTTCTAACATTTTTATTTTTATACTGTATTGAGGATTTGTTCTGTTCTGTGTATTGTATTGTATTGTGCTGTATTGACCCCCTTCTTTTGACACCCACTGCACACCCAACCTACCTGGAAAGGGGTCTCTCTTTGAACTGCCTTTCCCAAGGTTTCTTCCATTTTTTTTGGGAGTTTTTCCTTGTCTTCTTAGAGAGTCAAGGCTGGGGGGCTGTCAAGAGGCAGGGCCTGTTAAAGCCCATTGCGGCACTTCTTGTGTGATTTTGGGCTCTACAAAAATAAATTGTATTGTATTGCATTGTGTCACTAGTAATGGCGCACTGCATGAATACACTAGACTTGAGCATTCACAGTTTTCATACTCTACCTCTGTAGATTTATCATTCGTTTGCTCAGTGGTTAATGCGATTGCTGCTTCCTGAGCAGCTCTTCTTTTCTCCACCCTAGCGGCCCGCTTCTTCTCTTCTTTCATCAGCATCTTTTTGCATTAAAACTGATTAAGTCAGTGTTTGTGTTGCAATTACTTAGTACCTGTTCCTTAATTTTTCACTTAAGTCTTCAATCTGCCTCAAGAATGATTTAAGATATGAAGAGGTAGGGGAAGTGACGGTGAAGGTGGTAGGGAATGAGATTGACACCTGTACGCATGCACCGCATGGCCGCCCTGCTGGCTGTTGCCGAGAGCTGATTCTACAATAAAATAAAAATAAAAAGTGGAATAACCTTGGAGGTCAATCATCACCCAAATGCGGATAGTTGACATCACGTAGTATATGTGTACCAAATTTCAGGTCAATAGTTCAATTTGCGAGCTACAGGTGATTTAAAATCCTGGACAGACAAACAAACAGCCACGGTAGCGTATTACAGTAATCCCTCGCTATATCGCGCTTCAACTTTTGCGGCTTCACTCTATCACGGATTGTATATATAAGCATATCTAAATATATAATGCGGATTTTTCGCTGCTTCACGGGATTCTGCGGACAATGGGTCTTTTTACTTCTGGTACATGCTTCCTCAGTTGGTTTGCCCAGTTGATTTCATACAAGGGACGCTATTGGCGGATGGCTGAGAAGCTACCCAATCAGAGCACACAATTAAATTCCTGTGTGCTGATTGGCTCAGCGACGGAGCACAGAATTCAATTCCGCTGCGTTAACCAGGAAGTCTCGTCTCGCTCATTCAGCATCAACGTGCTCCTGCTACTGCTTCAGGGGCCGTGCCCAAGCGCCAACGGAAGATGCTAACGATTTCCGAAAAGGTAAAAGTTTTGGATATGTTGAAGGAAGGGAACAGCTACACCGCTGCAGGATGCCATTACGGAATCAATTTTATTTAAAAAGGAGGAAAAGAATATAAGATCTATGGCCGCAGTGTCCTTTAACCAGGGTGCAAAATGAGTTGTAAGTGGATGTAATAAGGCGGTAGTCCGGCTGGAATCTGCTTTAGGGATCTGGATTGAAGAGTGCCAGAAGAAGAACAACGGTGGTGCTACACAGTCGCCTGAAGAGGCTCCTTTAGAAGAGCCGTAACGCTCTCCTTTGATGTGCAGTAAAATTAAACTCATCGTTATCGGACAAGTCGACGTGTCATTGTTGGTGAGTAACATAATTAATTTTCTACGTACAGTACTTACTACATGTACATAGTTTAGTATCACTGTACACACATTTTACTCTATACAATTTTTCTTGCATTGTACGTATTTATTGCTGGTGGCCTGCCTGTCGTAATGGCTGTAACATATGTGATATCGGAGATGCTCGATATCTTTAAAATAATATTTAGGTTTTACTGTATATAAACTGTGTTTACATACATAATTTCAATGAATCTTACCTAATATCTAAGAGAATACAAAGGGTTTATGCTGTATAATTGTGCGGGAAATGTTTATAAGAGTGTGGGTGAGTTTATTAGGGCTTAAAATATATAAACTTCGCGGATTTTCACCTTTCGCGGGGGGTTCTGGAACGCAACCCCCGTGATCGAAAAGGGATTACTGTATATAAGAAGAAGATTATACCAGAGCAGTCCTGACGATTGTCAGTCTTATCTCGGCATAGCAGATGACTTGCCTGTTAACAGAATGTCGCTACTTACGGTTAACTTAGTAAGTGTCCTTCTTGCAACTGGAGTGCATTAAAGTGTTCCGATTATGTTAAGTAAATGAACACTGGTGTAAATTGCCTTTTTATTTTGATAACAAAATAGTATGTTATATTTATACGCACCCACACCATGGAAAAATTGGATGAAGCACCTTGCAGGTCGGTGAATGGCTTCCGGAGTGAAGCTTGGCTCAGATATTCCTGATCAACAACAGCAACAACATTTATTTCTATAGCACATTTTCATACAAATGATGTAGCTCAAAGTGCTTTACATGATGATAAAAAGAGAAAAAAAGTCAAAGTAAGAATTAAAATGAGACAACACTAATTAACACAGAATAAGAGTAAGGTCCGATAGCCAGGGGGGACAGAAAAAACAAAAAAACTCCAGACGGCTGGAGAAAAAAAATAAAATCTGCAGGGGTTCCAGACCATGAGACCACCCAGCCCCCTCTTGGCATTCTACCTAACATAAATGATCAGTCCGCTTTGTATTTTTGGGTTCGCATGGAAGGACTTGATGATGACGGTCATGTAGACTTCTAGATTTTAATCCATCAATGTAGGAACATCATGGTGCCTTGATTAGGTGGTGGTGGTGGCGGAAAACCGGAAAAAAAAAACAGATGAGAGAGTAGGGGTTAGTACGGATTTTAGAGCCACCATGAATAGTTATGATAATTAATTGAATATACTGAGCATCAGGATTAAACTAAATTGAAGTTATGAGAAAGTCATGTTAAAGTATCAGTCGGCTAGTTAACTGAGAAGTGACAACAGGCAGTCGATATAAACTGGCGAAAAAAAAAACTCGCGACTGAAAACATGCAGTATTGGTCCTCTTAAAAGGGAACTAAAAGACAGTCTTGTGTACCATATTCATCACTTTGGATGTGTAATATGTTTGTGACATCAACGCACATTATAATAACGGCGGGATGATATCAATTATACGTGCGAGTCGTCATTTAGCTGGTTTGGCTGCATTGCCCTACCTGATCAAGGGTATCGCCATTTTCCAGTTTCTCCGAATTGTTGCATACGCTTGGGTCAGAGTTGTTGTTGTAAATATACGCACGTTCTCCCAGTTTTCGTTCATAAATCCCGTTGTTTGCGTGGGAAGTTACGTACCCACATTTCGAGATACTTTTTGTGCATACGCAAATATTACATACAAGGCGCCAGCGCTCGCTCCACGTTTTACACACGCAGTAAAATCTGTGGGGATTTTTTTAAACAATACAAACTCTGACTTAAGAACACGAGAACTCGGCCTGTCTGTTTAATTTTATTGTTTAATATTTGATTTTCGCGTACTAGCGATATTTGGTCTTAAAGTCTGACGACATACACGCGGTCCTCCAGAATCCCACTTTGCACCTCACTCTGCTCCCGTACGTGTCTTTATTTTAATCAGGCGCGGGTTCGTAGTTTTCATTTTGTTTTAATAGACGCTGACTTGTCATAAACGAGCCTGGTCTGCAACATGGTTAATAATCAAATAATAATATCAAGAACAATGCTCAAACTGCACAGAAGACACAGATACGGCAAAGTAAAACCAAACAATCAAAATGGCAACAGGACGGCAGCTCCAGAATGCATTGCTAAATTTTAATTATCTCCCAAATGGGCTTACATTAAAACTTGCCTTAAATTGTAGCAAACAACGCTCCTCATTGTCCATCAGCGTCTGTGCGATTTGCAGTTGGCACGCATAAGAAAATTCTTCATAGTCCGCCAGTCACGTTTGGGGGAGGAAACTCTCAGTCGTACATTGATTGGATAGTTAGAGTCCATTATTTGCATACAGGAGACATGGTAATAGGAATTAAGGGTAAGTGTTTTCATTATTCATTATAATTCAATCTCATTGTATTTTTTGAGCATTTTAAGTTTGTCACTTGTTTACGTTAATGTACAGGATAAGTATATGTTAAGGTGCTGCCTTATTAAAAAAATGTATTGTAACCAAACTGTCACCATCATCGTAAGGTACCTAATTATTTGGTTGTTTAAATAAAGTGTTATATTCTCTCATGTTCTAAATGTGTGTTATTCCTGGAGTTTCGTTTTCGTTTTTAATTAAAAAATGATACAATACGCTCACATTTTTTTACTAATCGTCTGCCAGTGGCTTCTCACAGTGCACGTTAGAGTCGCCGGTCTTGTATGGCGCAAAGTGTATGAACTCCGTCTATACGTGTACGTAACTCTGAGAGAGAGTTTTATCCATTAAAAAAGACATCTCAAAATGTCAACAAAGAATCACATTCAATCTTGTTCTAACCCTTAAAAATTAGGCCGCTAAGGTGGTTTTTCACAGTGGCAGTTCCTAAAAGCATCATCTAGAGATGAAAGTTCTAGAAAGAACCTTTATTTTTTACACCCATAACAGGTAACGTATTGACTAAATGATAACACATTTGTGAAATACCGTTAGGTTTTCTGATTTTAAAACCTCTCTCTCCAGTAACGATGGCTGTGTTCGGGTTTTCTTGATCCGTTAGCAGGCGCAGATCAACTATGAAACGAATGGTTTCTCCAGGACTCCTAATGCCGGGAGGGCACCAAAACAGACTTTAGTCCACATTCCTTAAAACTGTGGGTGTCTACTGTATGAGAAGGATTTTTTAAAAATAGTATTGTGTAATTCAATACAAAATAATAGTTAAAATAAAAATTAAAAGGTTGTTAAAGTAGGCTACCGACAAACGAAAAAACTTTCAAATTAAGGATATTTTAATTCTTAATATAGTTAATATAAAATAATTATAAATCATTGTTATTATTAAGATAAAGCCTTTCTTATCTTCTAGGGATCTTGAGATAGCTACTCATGCGTTTATTTTTTCTCGCCTCGATTACTGCAACTCGCTGTATTCTGGGATTAACAAATCTCTGATACGCAGGTTATAGTTGGTCCAAAATGCTGCAGCTCGCTTTCTGGTTGGGGCAAGAAAATCTGACTCTGTCTCTCCTATTTTAGCTTCTTTACACTGGCTGCCTGTCAGTTTTCGAATTGATTTTAAAATCTTGCTGCTAGTTTTTAAATCTTTACATGGGCTTGCTCCTGCCTATTTATCTGAATTGTGTGTTTTACACCAGCCATCTAGAGTGCTTAGATCTTCTGGTCAGCTGTCTCTGGTTGTCCCTCGTACCAAGTGTAAAACCAAGGGGGACAAGGCGTTTGCAGCTGCTGCTCCTCGCCTGTGGAACTCTTTACTTCATCATATAAAGGAGTCATCTACAATTGAACTGTTTAAAACGAGATTAAAGACTCATTTCTATTCACTTGCATTCAGTCACCTTTCAGTAATACTGATGGCTTCCTCTTTGTGATTATATTAAATTACTTCTATTTTTTATGTATATAACATTACTTCTATTTATTATGTATTTTATTTTATGTTCATATATTTTATTTCTATTTATGTTTTATGCTAATTTGTTCTATTTTTGTAAAGCACTTTGGCCACAGCATTACTATGTTTGTTTTAAATGTGCTATATAAATAAATTGATATTGACATTATTAATTATTTATGACAGACTTTGAATTTTTATTAAAATTATTTATGCCTATCATGAGCTGTGAATTTTTATTAAAATTATTTATGCCTATCACGAGCTGTGAAGTAGAATGTCCTGCTTGCACCTTTTGTTTCAGTGGTGTGCTCTCTTCAGCTTCTAATAAAAGTGAACAAAGTGGATCGAAGGTGAAAGATGAATATGAATATGATATTAGTCTCAGAGTAGCTTAGAGGTTAGCACTTCTGTGTCTATTATATATATTTCTTACTTTCAAAGACCTTACCTCTAGGTAAGGTGGAGTGGTGGCTCTGAGGCTAGAGATCTGCACTGGCAATCGGAAGGTTGCCGGTTCAAATCCCGTCAATGCCAATAGGGACTCTGCTCTTTTGGGCCCTTAAGCAAGGCCCTTAACCTGCAATTGCTGAGCACTTTGAGTAGTGAGAAAAGCGCTATATAAATGCAAAAAATTATTAGGTAATCTCATGACAGGATGGAAAAATTTCTTTCAATTACAATTTCACATAAATAATGGAATCAGCTATTCACAAAGTATGTTCCTCTTCCATATGTACAAATCAAGCTGTCTTTTATGCATGCGTTTCCTTATTTAATTCTACCTAAAACTAGCTGGACTACTCATGTAGGATGGCTTGAAATCTAAGTAATCATCTCAACATTAACACTAGCAGCACACTATGCAATGCATATGACTCTTTTATATGCCATTTGGTATGGGATTTGCAAAAGCAGTGTTAATGTTTCTGATGTATCGTCTGTTGGAATGACAAATGCAATGCACAGGTCTCTGTTAAATGCCATTTGGTATTGGATTTTTAAAAGCAGTGTTAATGATTGTGACGCAACATCTGTCACCATCAAAATCCTCTCCTTGGGATGTAACTCACTTTCCCTATCACTTCATCCTATTCCTGTTAACATTTTTTTACTCATCTTTGGTTATTGTGTCCAGAGGCACTGGCAGTTTTTTTCCAGGGTTTCTAACATGGTAGAATAGTTTTTTAATTTCAGGAACAAAGAAAGTCACAGGGAGTGAGACCATGGGGGAATATGGGAGGTGTGAGGTAACAACCACATTGTTTTAATTCTAAAAACATTTTAACTGCCAATGAGGTGTGTGCAGGTGTGCTGTTGTGCTGTAAAATGCAGGTTTGCCTGTGCCAGTCCTCTGGATGGTTTTCTTTGTTTGTTTTTTTTTTTTCTGATGCATCTCTGCAGACGCCTCAGCAGTTCAGTGTAATGTCACTGATAAACAGTCTGCTCATGAGGAAACTCTTTATTAACAAGTCTGCTGATGTCAAAAAACGCCATCACTGTTGTCCTGATGTTCAGTCTGACCTGACATGCTTTTTTATGGCATAGAAAAAAAGAAAATCACCAAAGACACACACAACTAAAGAATAAATGTCAGAAATACACATCATGGTCAGATTTGAAAGGCACTATATGATAGATAGATAGATAGATAGATAGATAGATAGATAGATAGATAGATAGATAGATAGATAGATAGATAGATAGATAGATAGATAGATAGATAGATAGATAGATAGATAGATAGATAGATAGATAGATAGATAGATAGATAGATAGATAGATGCTTTATTAATCCCAAGGGGAAATTCACATACTCCAGCAGCAGCTTTCTGATAATGAACAATATTAAATTAAAGAGTAATAAGGTGGTCGATTGCAAGTTGTGCTTCCCTTTGACTCTCCTCTGAAGAGTGACAGCATGGGATCCTCAAAGCAACTCTCCAAAGATCTGAAAACAAAGATTGTTCAGTCTCCTGGTTTAGGGAAAGGCTACAAAAAGCCATCTCAGAGGTTTAAACTGTCAGTTTCAACTGTAAGGAATGGAATCAGGACATGGAAGGCCACAGGCACAGTTGCTGTTAAACCCAGCAGGTCTGGCAGGCCAAGAAAAATACAGGAGTAGCATATGAGCAGGATTGTGAGAATGGTGACAGACAACCCACAGATCACCTCCAAAGACCTGCAAGAATATCTGGCTGCAGATGGTGTATCTGTACATCATTCTACAATTCAGTGCAATTTGCACAAAGAACATCTGTATGGCAGGGTGATGAGAAAGAAGCCCTTTCTGCACTCACGCCACAAACAGAGTCGCTTGTTGTATGCCAATGCTCATTTAGACAAACCAGATTCATTTTGGAACAAAGTGCTTTGGACTGATGAGACAAAAATTGAGTTATTTGGTCAAAACAAAAAGTGCTTTGCATGGCGGAAGAAGAACACCGCATTCCAAGAAACACACCTGCTACCTACTGTCAAATTTGGTGGAGGTTCCATCATGCTGTGGGCTGTGTGGCTAGTTCAGGGACTGGGGCCCTTGTTAAAGTCGAGGGTCGGATGAATTCAACCCAATATTAACAAATTCTTCAGGATAATGTTCAAGCATCAGTCACAAAGTTGAAGTTACGCAGGGGTTAGATATTCCAACAAGACAATGACCCAAAACACTGTTGGAAATCTACAAAGGCATTCATGCAGAGGGAGAAGTACAATGTTCTGGAATGGCCGTCACAGTCCCCTGACTTGAATATCATCGAAAATCTATGGGATGATTTGAAGCAGGCTGTCCATCAAATTGAACTGAACTGGAGAGATTTTGTATGAAGAATGGTCAGGAATACCTCCATCCAGAATCCAGACACTCATGAAAGGCTGACCCTGCGCTCTGACCCCAAGGGGTATGCAAAAACTAACAAATTCCTAATACAAGAAATTGTGTAAGGTGAAATAAAGAACAAAAAAAAAAAAGAGTGACTGGCATTCTGAATCACAAGAGGTACCACTGCGTTTTGCAGCACCACACAATACCTACTGGTTTAGTAGGTCAGGGGTTCCTCCTACAGCAAGGCAACAACCTACAACACACCTTCAGGTAATGTCAGCACTACAATAAAAGAAAAGAACAAGAAGGTCCACTTCAGAACATGGACTGGCCAACACATCCTCCAGACTTAAACCTCATTAAGTTAGTTTGGGTTGAAGTGGAGAGAAGGGCGAAAGTAAAGCAACCTGCAAGTGCAACACGTTTACGATGGGACAATCTTACTGACCGAGATTTGATTTCCCTTATAGAAAGAAAGCCATGTGTGTGTTTTGCTGTTATATCAGCAATCGGGGGCAACTTTGAAGAATCAAAAATATGAATCAAATTTTGTACACTTAATGATCTCTTGACTTATTGTTTTTATTATTGTTCTATGCCTCGATTTCTTGAAACATTAAGACATTAAATTGCATACATTTACACACCAACTGAGGTTTTCTAAAACTTTGGACCAGTAGTGCAAGTCATGGCCGGTGAGGTCCCCCTCTTTTGAGAATTGCCAGCTATAGTCATAGCAGAGTAATGCCGATTGCTTTAACTGCTCCGGGGGGCCGCATCATGAGACACTTCACCAACCATCAATGTGACCCTTTCCCATTGAATACAACATGGTGACCAAAAAGGCAACAACCCGTGGCTTACTAGATAGTGTTTTAGGTGATTACTGGTTTATCTGTTGTCACAAAAACGACAAAGTAACATCACAAATGTTTGGGACAGCCACCCATATAATATGCCTTGGCTGCAAAATGGTGTTGGTTGAGATATGTTCACAGGTTAGAGTCCAGAACAGAACGGATGGTATGGAGGCAAGATGGCATCTTTAAAGGCCAGTACAGGAAATGACATCATCAGTAGCACCATACCCGGAAGTGACGTCTTTTGGACCGGAAGTGATGTCTTCAATAGCGCCGGACCCAGAGGTGACGTCTTCGAGACCGGAAGTGATGCCTTCAATGGCGCCGGTATAGGAAGTGATGTCATCAATAGTTCTAGGCCCAGAAGTGACGTCTTTGGGACTGAAAGTGACGTCTTCAATGGTGCCGGTACAGGAAGTGATGTCTTCAATAGCGCCGGACCCAGAAGTGACGTCTTCGAGACCGGAAGTGACGTCTTCAATGGCGCTGGTACAGGAAGTGATGTCATCAATAGTTCTAGGCCCAGAAGTGACATCTTTGGGTCTGGAAGTGACGTCTTCAATGGCGCCGGTACAGGATGGTATGTCATCAATAGTTCTAGGCCCATAAGTGACATCTTTGGGACTGGAAGTGACGTCTTCAATGGCGCTGGTACCAGAAGTTAATTCTTCGGGACTGGAAGAGACGTCTTCAATGGCACCAGTACCAGAAGCTCTGCCTCACCTGTCATCATGAAAAGTAAAAAAACTGATAACCTAAAATAAATGTGTCTACTGGTCTGCGCTATAAATTTGTTTTCTATATGATTCCAATAATTTTGATCATTTTTAAAGTCAAAATCGCTGAATTTGCTCATTTCCTGTTCAAATACAGGGGAGAAACGTGAGGTACGCCAGTGATGAGCCTCACCTCACCTCGGACTGCGCTCACCCTCACACACGGGGTTGATGCCTGTAATTGGCGCGTGCCTGTCGCTGTCTCTCTGTATGTTGCCAATATAATGTTTGCAGACACATTTATTATACACCCTGACTTTCCACAGTCTGGATAATATCTTTAATGAATGCGTGCGACATATTTAGACACAAAACCGCAGTGAGAAGGCACAAGGTGAGGCAGACAGTGCCGTGCTGCCCTGAAGGGGGCGCATGTGAGCCCAACAGGTGCTCGTTGCTGCTGTTCTTCTATACAGAGGTGCCATATCAGAAAGTCAAGTGCACTGCAGTGGGCCGTTTATTTTTATTTTTTGTTCCGACTGACTGCCAAAATGGAAGATTAAGACTAAAGGAAAATAAGGAGGACTTTTACAAGAGAGTGACGGAGATTTTCGCGGAGAAGGATAGGCGCATGGATTTCATTTACAAATAAAGGTAAGACCATAAACGGTTTTCAGTTTTATAAAAAAAAGGGACCAGACTAAGAAAAAAAAAATCCTATATTTAAAAACTAAATTTTGACCTTAAATAAAATATTCTTTTGTTTTTCTTTGTTATCCTTTTGTTGAACAGTCTGTATTAAAATCGCTTAAAGCATCAGAATAAAAAGCTTTTAAAAACAACCAAATATTTCAATTGAGGTCAAAATTGAAATCCGTTTTTTTTCTGTACACCACTCAGTCCTTTCATTTGTATTGAATGAGTATGAATTGTGGAATTGCAACAGCAAATTTAGAATACGTGGAGGGTGAGGAGCAAATGAGCTCTCTCCGCTCTCTCTCGCCGTTATAAATGTAACGTTCTTTCTTAGCCAAATATGAACATTACCTGTGTGTGTGTAAAGAATGCTGATGAGATGTGAAACATAACTGGCATACTGCCAACTGATTAGTGAATAAGCGACTCTTTTGGGTTCATATATTTATAAATCAAACTCTGAAGGAGTCCCCAGCAATGAACCTCACCCCACGTCAAGCCCTTAGTTTGCCTCCCATGCACACGTGTGTGACAAGCACAGGACTGAGATTTCACGTGGGAAGGGAAATCCACCAAGGGTGGTCTCACGGTGTACTTTTTAGAGCACAAAGCTTTGGCCTGCTGTCTTCTTCTTATTATGATGACTATTATTATTATTATTTCACTATTATCCATCCATCCATCCATCCATTTTCCAACCTGCTGAATCCGAACACAGGGTCACGGGGGTCTGCTGGAGCCAATCCCAGCCAACACAGGGCACAAGGCAGGAACCAATCCCGGGCAGGGTGCCAACCCACTGCAGGGCACACACAAACACACCAAGCACACACTAGGGCCAATTTAGAATCGCCAATCCACCTAACCAGCATGTCTTTGGACTGTGGGAGGAAACCGGAGCGCCCGGAGGAAACCCACGCAGACACGGGGAGAACATGCAAACTCCAAACAGGGAGGACCCGGGAAGCGAACCCAGGTCTCCTAACTGCGAGGCAGCAGCACTACCACAGCGCCACCATGTCGCCCTTCACTATTATTATTTCACTTTTCTCTTTCCACTAAGACCCCACAACATTTCAAGGATGAGTGTGATTTTCATGCTCGTTGCTCAGTCATTGCTCTCCTTATATCAGATCTACATTTTTATCAGCACTACGCTTTAAAGTATTTGCTTATTTTATCAACTTTTTCAGCAGAAATTCTGGAATGAAGATGTCATACACTGCTGATGTTGTCTTTGTGGCTGACGACGGCTGCTTGAGCGGCAGGCTCTGTAATTATGGCCGCGTCTCTCCTGATGTTCACAGCTTGTCTGAGACGTCTTTGTAATGCTTATCTCCCACTTGCAACCACACACTGTTGAAAACACAAAGCTGGCAATTCTTTTGTGACAGATGGTTTCCTCTCTTGGTTCCAGTATGGTACGCCCATCCATTTTGTGGTTTATATGTTTTTTGGCTTTGCTCTGCATTCTGCATGGTCATTTCCTATAAAACTGGATGACTCCGGGTCTTCTTCTGGTTCTAATGAGTATTGAATGTCTGATCCTGTGTGGGGTTGCTTAGATTTGTAGACTCTTTTGGGTGGCAGTATAGTGCTGTCATTAATGGCTGCTCAATCACAGCCCCAGAAATCTGCAGTCCAGTCTGGTCCAGTCATTGGGTGCGTTTACATGGACACACAAAACCGGGATAACGTGAGTAACCTGGATAAGCAAGAAACCTGCTTTCTTAAAAACCTCCATCAGATTAGATTAGAGACAACCTTATTTGTCTCCAGCTTTTTACACATAAGCTCTTTAAATACATACATTTATAGATATGTGAAAGGCACTGTATAATAGATAGATAGATAGATAGATAGATAGATAGATAGATAGATAGATAGATAGATAGATAGATAGATAGATAGATAGATAGATAGATAGATAGATAGATAGATAGATAGATAGATAGATAGATAGATAGATAGATAGATAGATAGATAGATAGATAGATAGATAGATAGATAGATAGATAGATAGATAGATAGATAGATAGATAGATACTTTATTAATCCCAAGGGGAAATTCACATACTCCAGCAGCAGCATACTGATACAAAAAAACAATATTAAATTAAAGAGTGATAACAATGCAGGTATAACAGACAGACAATATCTTTGTATAATGTTAACGTTTACCCCCCCGGGTGGAATTGAAGAGTCACATAGTGTGGCGGAGGAACGATCTCCTCAGTCTGTCAGTGGAGCAGGACGGTGACAGCAGTCTGTCGCTGAAGCTGCTCCTGTGTCCGGAGATGATCCTGTTCAGTGGATGCAGTGGGTTCTCCATGATTGACAGGAGTCTGCTCAGCGCCCGTCACTCTGCCACAGATGTCAAACTGTCCAGCTCCATGCCTACAATAGAGCCTGCCTTCCTCACCAGTTTGTCCAGGCATGAGGCGTCCCTCTTCTTTATGCTGCCTCCCCAGCACACCACTGTGTAGAAGAGGGCGCTCGCCACAACTGTCTGATAGAACATCTACAGCTTCTTATTGCAAATGCTGAAGGATGCCAGCCTTCTAAGGAAGTATAACCACTACTGTCCTTTCTTACACAGAGCGTCAGTATTCATCACTATTATGTCTTACACAGTATTCGTCAGTATTTATTCCCACAGAAAGACAGAAACAATGCCGCCATCATTTTGCCCGAATTCCCTACACCACGTATTACCACTTCTGCATTCCATCCCTTCCTCTGGTCCCCCCCTCATGACGTCTTGGCTCCCATACAGCACCTTGGATCCTTCCCAGCATTCCATTCATCAGTTTTAGGTCCCACACCATAAATGGTCCCACCATCATATGCATCTCTGTCTGTTGTAATAAAAGGAACTCATATCACTGACCGCATTTTTTGTTTTGTTGCAGAAACTGTACAGTATACGGGGCCGGAAACCCCAAACCTTTGTATGACTTTTATGTCTTTATTACAATAGATAGATAGATAGATAGATAGATAGATAGATAGATAGATAGATAGATAGATAGATAGATAGATAGATAGATAGATAGATAGATAGATAGATAGATAGATAGATAGATAGATAGATAGATAGATAGATAGATAGATAGATAGATAGATAGATAGATAGATAGATAGATAGATGATGTACACACACACTATGGTCTAAACACACAAACTTCTGACTTGGCAGTCCTGTTGTTGTGTCACAGAGAGGATGTGAAGCACTGTTCATAATGGCACTCAGTTTTGTTGTAATTGTCTCCTCTGCTACAAACTTCAGGGAGTCCAGAGTGTGTCCTATAATTAAGCCTGTCCTTTTCAATATCTTGGTAATTTGGTGCGCCTCTCTTGAAGTGATGTTACTAGCCAAGCACACCACGCTGGCCATTACAGGGTTGTAAAAGATATGAAGGATGCTATTACCCTTCATTAGGCATTCTGCTGATCAATTCATTGGCTGGATGTCCTCAGTGTTGTTGTGTCATAGCGAGGATGTGCAGCGTTGTTCATAATGGCACTCAGTTTTGTTTTCATTCTCTCCACCTCTATGATCTCCTGAGGATCCCGAGTGTGTCCCATTACTGAGTCTGCCCTTTTCATTAGCTTTTTGATTTGGTGGTCCTCTCCTGAACTGCTCTTTCCAGCCCAGCACACCACACCGGCCATCACAGAATTGTAGAAGATGTGAAGGATGTCACTTCCCACATTAAAGGAGCTCAGTCTCCTAAGGATGAACAGTCTGCTCTGCCCTTTCTTCTACAGTTCGTTTGTGTTCCGAGTCCAGTCCAACCCGTCACTAAAACAGTAGGACAAGTGCTGCAGTTTATAGAATAAAGTTCAATGCCTTTGTCCCGTCTCATTTCTCCAGCCAGCTGCTCGCCGTATGATTTCAGATGATGTCGCTGGAAGCTGCAGGCCGCCTGTTTGACTGTAGTGCCCTTGTTGTTGATGTTGTCAATTCTACTTGATCCCCCACACCCCGGCTTTTCTAAGTCACAGTTAATCTTGCTCTTGCTTTTTAAACAGAGTTGAGAGTTTATAATCCATTGATGTGGGCAGAGACGTAGACATTTTGATAAGTGAGAAAAGTATCTTTAGTCAAAGCATCAAATTTACACAATATTTTTAAAATCACTTAATCCATATTAGCATCACAGGGGGTCCGAGCCTATCCAGGCCGCATTCGACACAAAGTAGAAACCAGTTCATCACAGAACCCATTCACACAGGGCCAACTTAAAGCCTCCCTAATGAACGAGAGGAAAAAACTATGTAAGATATAGAGTGTAAAGAGCACATGATGCGGCGGGAAGCCTTGAGTCACATGATTTGCATGACTTTTATTTTGATTTAGTTACCGGGTGACTTTTGTTCACATAATTGCTTTGCAAGTGACTTTTATTTGACAAAGTTATTGGGTGTCTTTTGGTTCATATAATTACTTTGCATGTGACTGTTATTTGACAAATTTATCAGGTGTCTTTTGGTTCCCATAATTACTTTGCATGTGACTTTTATTTTGACAAAGTTATTGGGTATCTGGGTTCACATAATTACTTTGCATGTTACTTTTATTTTGACAGTTATTCAGTGTCTTGGTTCACATTACTTTGGCTGTCTTTTATATGACAAAGTTATTGGGTGTCTTTTAGTTCACATAATTACTTTGCATGTGACTTTTATTTTGACAGTTATTCAGTGTCTTGGTTCACATAATTACTTTGCACATGACTTTTATTTGACAAAGTTATCGGATGTCTTTGGGTTCACATAATTACTTTGCATGTGACTTTTATTTTGACAAAGTTATCGGGTGTCTTTGGGTTCACATAATTACTTTGCATGTAACTTTTATTTTGACAGTTATTCAATGTCTTGGTTCACATAATTACTTTGGCTGTTACTTTTATTTTGACAAAGTTATTCAGTGTCTTGGTTCACATAATTACTTTGCATGTGACTTTAATTTGACAGTTATAATTACTTTGCATGTGTCTTTTATTTTGACAAAGCTATCAGGTATCTTTTAGTTCACATAATTACTTTGCATGTGACTTTTATTTTGACAGTTATTCAATGTCTTGGTTCACATAATTACTTTGGCTGTAACTTTTATTTTGACAAAGTTTTTCAGTGTCTTGGTTCACATAATTACTTTGCATGTGACTTTTATTTGATAAAGTTATCGGATGTCTTTGGGTTAACATAATTACTTTGCATGTCACTTTTATTTTGACAAAGTTATCGGGTGTCTGGGTTCACATAATTACTTTGCATGTAACTTTTATTTTGACAGTTATTCAATGTCTTGGTTCACATAATTACTTTGGCTGTGGCTTTTATTTTGACAAAGTTATTCAGTGTCTTGGTTCATATAATTACTTTGCATGTGACTTTAATTTGACAGTTATCGGGTGTTTTAGTTCACATAATTACTTTGCATGTGTCTTTTATTTTGACAAAGCTATCAGGTATATTTTAGTTCACATAATTACTTTGCATGTCACTTTTATTTTGACAAAGTTATTGGGTGTTTGGGTTCACATAATTACTTTGCATGTTACTTTTATTTTGACAGTTATTCAGTGTCTTGGTTCACATAATTACTTTGCATGTGACTTTTATTTGATAAAGTTATCGGATGTCTTTGGGTTCACATAATTACTTTGCATGTGACTTTTATTTTGACAAAGTTATTGGGTGTCTTTGGGTTCACATAATTACTTTGCATGTGACTTTAATTTGACAGTTATCGGGTGTTTTAGTTCACATAATTACTTTGCATGTGCTTTTATTTTGACAAAGCTATCAGGTATATTTTAGTTCACATAATTACTTTGCATGTGACTTTTATTTTGACAAAGTTATCGGGTGTCTTTGGGTTCACATAATTACTTTGCATGTAACTTTTATTTTGACAAAGTTATCGGGTGTCTTTGGGTTCACATAATTACTTTGCATGTGACTTTTATTTTGACAGTTATTCAGTGTCTTGGTTCACATAATTACTTTGCATGTGACTTTTATTTTGACAAAGTTATCGGATGTCTTTGGGTTCACATAATTACTTTGCATGTCACTTTTATTTTGGCAAAGTTATTGGGTGTCTTTGGGTTCACATAATTACTTTGCATGTTACTTTTATTTTGACACTTATTCAGTCTCTTGGTTCACATAATTATTTTGCCTGGTACTTTTATTTTGACAAAGATATTCAGTGTATTGATTCACATAATTACTTTGCATGTGACTTTTATTTGACAAAGTTATCGGATGTCTTTGTATTCACATAATTACTTTTATTTTGACAAAGTTTTCTCTTCTTCCGTCAGCATCATTTCACCTTAAAAGTGATTAAATCAGTGTTTGTGTTGCAATTACTTAGTAGGTTTTTCTTAATTTTTCACTTAAGCTGGCACTGAAGTCTTCAATCTGCCTCAAGAATGATTTAAAATATGAAGAGGTAGAGGAAGTGACGGCGAAGGTGGTAGGGAATGAGAATGGTGCCCATATGCCTGTGCCACACGGCAGCCCTGCTGGCTGCTGCCGACAGTTGATTCTACAATAAAATAAAATAAAAATAAAAAGAGTATTAAAAATCATCACCCCGAAAGCGGACAGTAGAGATCACGTAGTATATGTGTACCACATTTCAGGTCAATAGGTCAAACGGTTTGCGAGCTACAGGTGATTTAAAATCCTGGACAGACAAACGGACAGCCATGGTAGCGTATTATAGAAGAAGACTAGTTGATTACCCAGTGGCTTCACTCACTGAGTGCAAGGGAAAAAAATAAAATGTAGTCTATAAGTTATTAAACAGTAAAACATTAACATTTAAGAAGTAAAGAGACATTGAGCACTACTGGAGTGGTTTGGGGTAA
Organism: Erpetoichthys calabaricus; assembly: GCF_900747795.2. Classification (NCBI taxonomy): domain Eukaryota; kingdom Metazoa; phylum Chordata; class Cladistia; order Polypteriformes; family Polypteridae; genus Erpetoichthys; species Erpetoichthys calabaricus. The sequence goes on from NC_041400.2 coordinate 188,335,272, forward strand.
ACTACATTTTAAAGGCGCTATAACACAACAGTTAAGTAGTAGATCCCTTGTGAAAGGTGCTACACGACCGTTGTGGTATAGAAATTACATTTTCTATGTGATCGTCCAAATTTCGGCCTGACAACCTTGCACTACATGCCTGTGATTTACGTGTTAAAATAATTAATCACAAAAACAACCTTGAATGTTGTGGGATTTTAGTGACCCAAACTCACCTTAAGGGACAATAAGTAGTCGTGCAGGGCAATTTACAAACAGAGTCCTGCTTTGATGGCGCCGATTACACTCATTCACAAAGATTTCCACTCTCCCAGGAGCTGACGGGGCACTTGAAGTGTCACAAACAGTGCGAGACGAGAGGACTCTGCCCGAAACTGCGAAGCTCTCGACTCAGCAGAGCAGCCCGACATTCTGTGCCTCCCAGCATCCACTTTGTTCTCACAACCCCTCGCCGCTGAAGGCGGTCTCGTCTTCACATTGCTTACAGCTCGCCGCAGTTAAAAAGTAGAAAGACGCAAAGCTGTTCACCTCATCTCTTCTACTATCAAGTGCTGCCAACTAAAAAAAAAGTTTCCGCGACAGTCATGTGGACGAATAAATAAAACTTCTCTGTCAGAACGCGCCTGGCAGCGAACAGCTCAGCACTGTAGTCCAGACAGGAGGGCTGGGAGAGAGCGACGCGGGGCGCACTTCTGTGGGATAGAGCGGCGTGTTTGTGTTTACTTCTTTTCAATATCAGTAAAATAACTCACACAAATAATAATTCATAAAGACGATATAAAAATGGCATCCACAAACGAACTGATTAGTTCCTGTATTATAATATGTTCCTTGGCTTACGTAATTTCCATATCGCGTAGTCATACGTAATTTCCGTTTCATACGTAATTTCCATATCGCGTGGTCATACGTAATTTCCGTTTCATACGTAATTTCCATATTGCGTGGTCATACGTAATTTCCGTTTCATACGTAATTTCCATATCGCGTGGTCATACGTAATTTTTGTTTCATATGTAATTTCCATATTGCGTGGTCATACGTAATTTCCATATCGTGTGGTCATATGTAATTTCCGTTTCATACGTAATTTCCATATCGCGTGGTCATATGTAATTTCCGTTTCATACGTAATTTCCATATCGCGTGGTCATACGTAATTTTTGTTTCATATGTAATTTCCATATTGCGTGGTCATATGTAATTTCCATATCGTGTGGTCATATGTAATTTCCGTTTCATACGTAATTTCCATATCGCGTGGTCATACGTAATTTCCGTTTCATACGTAATTTCCATATCGCGTGGTCATACGTAATTTCCGTTTCATATGTAATTTCCATATCGCGTGGTCATACGTAATTTCCGTTTCATACGTAATTTCCATATTGCGTGGTCATACGTAATTTCCATATAATGTGGTCATATGTAATTTCCGTTTCATACGTAATTTCCATTTTGCGTGGTCATACGTAATTTCCATATCGCGTGGTCATACGTAATTTCCGTTTCATACGTAATTTCCATATCGCGTGGTCATACGTAATTTCCGTTTCATACGTAATTTCAATATCACGTGGTCATACGTAATTTCCATGTTCAAACGCGAAAAGAATTTTATATATATAGATGATATGGAAAACCTCCACAGAGAGACCTTACAACACCAGGACGGACTCTACTGGCAGATGTTTAGATGGTGCGACACGTGTGCATCGGAGACAGTCGATGGGCTTGACTAAATGTGCTGTTATGCCAGATCGCACGTAATCGAGGTAATGCATATGTAATCATGAACAAATTCCGCCACCGTTTTTCGACGAAGTGCGAAAATATCATTTTAATATACATTTTTATTATAAACAGAGAGATAAATAATTGTGTATCGATATTATAAATTGATTAGGATGAGAAACAAAGAGAGAGGTGATATTTGAGAAATATTGCGCAACCGGAAGTGGTTTCTGATGACCTTTTTCTCCATCTCAGAATACGATTTTTGTTATGTCACATTGGTCCTCTGTGTGTGGGCGAGAGGGTTAGAGAGCGTTATGGATGGCCTGCCTTGCTCCCAGTGCTGTCAGGATGGGCTCTTTCTCCGCGACCCTGTACCGGATTAAGCGATTTTTGAAGTTGGCTGTCACCTCTTGCCATCCACGTTTCCAAATGCCTGACGTGCTGATTTTTTGAGTCACTATAAAGTCGTACCCCTGTGCCACTGAACCACAGCCGTGTTGACTTTCAAAGCAGGATTGCACTTTTAAATTCCCTCCTTGAACACCATTCCAAAAAAATAAAACCTAAATAAATCAACAAGCTAACTTTTCTGTCAAAAAACTTGGTGCACTCCGTAATGTTAATCAAATGCACATGGTTAATGGCTTCTAAAATAAGGTTTATATTATTTTAACATTAATGAAACTACAATAACAATCATTACTGTATATTCTATTTGTAATAGCTTGGAAGCAGAACAGTCGGCCGTGAAATGGAGCTGGCCTTGCTGGCTTGTTTCATGTCTTGGTCACAGGCTGTGTGGCCTGATGGTTAAGGACTTGGACTCGAAATATGGCTGCAGGTCAGAGATGGGGTGGCTACTAACTGCACCCGGCCTGCACCGTGCAAGTCGAGAACTTTACGATGGCGTTCATCTTGAATGGTGGTATGCAGAAAGCTAACTTTCAGGGTCTGCAGTCTGACGTGAGCCGTGGGGTGTCTCCTCTTGCCATTGATTTATCCCTTTGTTCATTTTTATAATGGGATTGAGACCACCTGGTGAATCCATTAGAGCTGATGTAATTGTCACTTCCATAGCCTTGTAGTGTGGAGCATCATCCTTTGGAAAAAGACAGCTGTAAATGTTCAGATTTCATGTGACAACCAAACTGATCTCAGTAGTTGCTCAGAATTATGTCCCACGCCAGTACACTGGCACCTCCATTCTGCATTTCTGACACTAGCAGCCGAAATCTGGTCCTATCACCGGTATGAAGGAACAAGAACTGAGAATCATAAGAGCAAGCAAAGTTAATTCAGACCTCTAGTAGACGCGGAGAAGGCTCTACATAACATTGGCCAACTTCCCACCACAGAAATTTTTTCAGGGACTTTTTCAAAACTTAGGAACTTTTAAAGCATTCTCACTGCAGAGATTTGAGCCGTTTGACGTTCCTGGTAAATGTTTGAACTCCAGGGTATGTGCTTTTTCGCTCAGCCTTAATTGAGCTGATTGGTAGGCCACAAGCACTGGCGCCATCTTACGAATCTGTGAGTAGTTTGCACTTTGGAGAGTTATCGGTACTTGGCACCGCATCACTCTTCATAGCCGCCTCCCTGGTGCATTGCACCATCTCTGTGAAGTCATAATCATCACCTATGACCTCCCAATTCATTTTTGCCACCATGGTGCGCTGCACTATGCACTGCATTGAAGCAATAATCTTCCCCAATCAAGTTGTGATCATCTCCCACGAACTCCCGGTCGTACCACACTCTTCATAGCCACCTTCCTGGTGGGTCGCACCATGTACTGCATCATAGCAATATTCTCAACCCCGTGAAGTCCTGATCGTGCCACACTTCACCCCACATCACTCTTCATAGCCACCTCCCTGGTATGCCACGCCTTGCACTGCACTGATGTAATAATCCATCCATCCATCCATCCATCCATTTTCCAACCCGCTGAATCCGAACACAGGGTCACGGGGGTCTGCTGGAGCCAATCCCAGCCAACACAGGGCACAAGGCAGGAACCAATCCCGGGCTGGGTGCCAACCCACCGCAGGACACACACAAACACACCCACACACCAAGCACACACTAGGGCCAATTTAGAATCGCCAATCCACCTAACCTGCATGTCTTTGGACTATGGGAGGAAACCCGAGTGCCCGGAGGAAACTCACACAGACACGGGGAGAACATGCAAACTCCACGCAGGGAGGACGCGGGAAGCGAACCCAGGTCCCCAGGTCTCCCAACTGCGAGGCAGCAGCACTGATGTAATAATCTCCCACAGGAAATCCCAATTCCATCACACTTCACACGGCATCATAGCCAACTTCCTGGTGGGCCACACTATGCACCACATTAAAGTGATAATCTCCGCAGTGATGTCACGATTGTTCCCCCATGAACTCCCGATTGAGCCGCATTTGCACCACATCAGTCTTCATAGTGCCACCTTCCTGGTGCACTGACCGAATGCACTTCATTGATGTGATAATCTCCTCCATGAAGTTGTGATCATCCCCCATGAACTCCCGATCACGCCACACTTCACACTATATCTCTCTCATAACCATTTTCGTGATGTGCCACATCATATATCGCATCGACGCAATGATCTCCCCTATAAAGTCCCGATTGCACCACACTTCACACTGCATCACTCATTATAGCTGCCTACCTGGTGCCCCAAACTGACACGATAATCTCCCCCATGAAGTTGTGATCATCCACCATGAACTCCCGATCATGCCACACTTTACACCGCTTCACTCATTGCCACCTTCCTGGTGGGTCGCATCATTAGAACATTAGAACAATCCAGATGAGAACAGGCCATTCAGCCCAACAAAGCTCGCCAGTCCTATCCACTTAATTCTTCCAAAAAAACATCAAATCGAGTTTCAAAAGTCCCTAAAGTCTTACTGTCTACCACACTACTTGGTCGCATATTCCAAGTGTCTATCGTTCTTTGTGTAAAGAAAAACTTCCTAATGTTTGTGCGAAATTTACCCTTAACAAGTTTCCAACTGTGTCCCAGTGTTCTTGATGAACTCATTTTAAAATAACAGCCTCGGTCCACTGGACTAATTCCCTTCATCATTTTAAACACCTCAGTCAGGTCACCTCTGATTCTTCTTTTGATTAAACTGTAAAGGCTCAGCTCTTTTAATCTTTCCTCATAACTCATCCCCTGTAGCCCCTGAATCAGCCTAGTCGCTCTTCTCTGAACCTTCTCTAGTGCTGCTATGTCCTTTTTGTAGCCTGGAGATCAAAACTGCGCCAAGTACTCCAGATGAGGCCTCACCAGTGTGTTATAAAGCTTGAGCAGAACCTCCTGTGACTTGTACTCCACACATCAAGGCGCTATATAACCTGACATTCTGTTAGCCTTCTTAATGGCTTCTGAACGCTGTCTGGCTTAAAGGATTAGGTAGAAATGTCACAAAGAGACTACGGAAATGGTTGAGTAAATAAAAGACAAGAATGTATTAGGAGAATGGTTGATGTAATACACAAAATGTACAAGGAGATGATTTAGAGATCAGCAGATATCCTGTAAACAACAAGACTGGACAGCTGCCACATACACAGAGATTTCAAGGGTAATAGGTGAACCTCAGAGGTATGAGAAGAAAAGAGTGCAGTAGAATAGACTTTGATTTAAATAAGTTCTTCAGTTATAAGCCAACAAACCAATCAGAGTAAATGAATGCATTACAGTAAGTCCCCTACATATGAAGTTGATTCTAGACAGTTAGATAGATAGATAGATATGAAAGACACTATAAATAAACAGATATGAGACACGATAGATAGATAGATAGATAGATAGATAGATAGATAGATAGATAGATAGATAGATAGATAGATAGATAGATAGATAGATAGATAGATAGATAGATAGATAGATAGATAGATAGATAGATAGATATGAAAGACACTATAAATAAACAGATATGAGACACAATAGATAGATAGATAGATAGATAGATAGATAGATAGATAGATAGATAGATAGATAGATAGATAGATAGATAGATAGATAGATAGATAGATAGATAGTATAGAAAAATGTATTTTTAAAATTGATAATCTCTATGTATTAGAAAAGTATTATAAGCACACGAGAAAAGTAAATACTATATTTCACTAAGTATTAAGATTTACTGTAAGAGTTAGGATTAAAAGAGAGGGAGAGGGAACATGAATTCTTTGGTAATAAATACTTGTGCTGAGCTAGTAGGGAGTACAGGTAGGCCTTGTCAGACAGAGGATGGACAGAGAGGGGTTTGACACCCCTCAGCTGAGAAATAATGGTGGAATTAATTAGGGGCAGAACTGGAGTAGTGTATTGTTAGTATTCAGATGCAAATATCTGACTTGTGTGATAAGAACTGTAATAAATGTAGGGCTGCCTATGGCTGCTCGCTCTTCCTATCTTAAGTGAGTCTGTATGTGCGCCATACAATAAATCTTGATTCTGCTGCCTGTCCTCAGACTCTGAGTGCCTTCATTGGGGCTAATGGTGCCTGTGCCTGCCTGCTTCTACAATAGATAGATAGATAGATAGATAGATAGATAGATAGATAGATAGATAGATAGATAGATAGATAGATAGATAGATAGATAGATAGATAGATAGATAGATAGATAGATAGATAGATAGATAGATAGATATGAAAGGCACGATAGATAGATAGATAGATAGATAGATAGATAGATAGATAGATAGATAGATAGATAGATAGATAGATAGATAGATAGATAGATAGATAGATAGATAGATAGATAGATAGATAGATAGATAGATAGATAGATAGATAGATAGATAGATAGATAGATAGATAGATAGAACTTTTTGTCTCTACAGGGAAATTAGTTTTGTTTTACAGAAGATCTTTAAATAAATAAATACATGTATAAATAAATAGACATACACACACTCTATGGTCTGTACACACACCAGAATGACTAAAAAGGAAAGAAATGTAAAATGAAAGAAAGAAAACTTTTGACTTTCCAGTCCTAGTCAGGCACTATAAAGTCACATTGCTGTTGGTATGAAGAAGCCCCCCATAGCATTTCTCGAGACACTTCTGCTGAGTAATTCGCCTGCTGAAAGTCCTCAGTGTTAGGATGTCAGAGAGAGGATGTGCAGCATTGTTCATAATGGCACTCATTTTTCTTTTAATCCTGTCCTCTTCTATGACCTCCAGGGAGTCCAGTGTGCCTGCCCTTTTAATTAGTTTGTTAATTCAGTGTGCCTCTCTTGAAGTGATGTTACCAGCTCAGCACACCACAGTGTAGAAAATCACATCACAGAGTTATAGAAGATATGAAGGATGTCACTTCTTACATTAAAGGAACACAGTCTCCTAAGGAAAAAGAGCCTTTTCTGTGTTTGCTTCTATAGTTCCTCTGTGTTCTGAGAGCAGTCCAACCTGTCATTGATGTGGACCCCCAAGTACTTGTAGAAGTGGACAACCTCTATGTCAACTTCTTCAATAGTGACTGGACATGGAGGTTATTTTGTGTGGCTAAAGTCAATATGCAGTTCCTTGTTTTTGCTGATGTTATGTTGCAGACAATTCTCAAAGTTCTCCCCCTGACTGCTCTCCTCGGTTTCATCCCCTCCTCAATACAACCCATAAGTGCAGAATCATCTGAGAATTTCTGCAAGTGACTTGACCTGCTGTTATATTTATAGTCTTGAGGTGTACAGAGTGAAGAGAAATGGAGACAGGCCTGTTTCTTATGGTGCTCAGTGTTGCCCACACAATCTCAGAGCCTCACAAATGGTGGTCTGCCCAACAGATAATCCATTATCAGGACATATAATCCTTTATCAACTCATCCACCTACATATGTCTGAGCTGACCCCTTAACAGGGATGGCTGGATGGTATTGAAGAAGCTGGAGAAATCGAAAAACATCATCCTCACAGTACTGCCAACTTTGTCCAGCCTTGTGGAGCAGATGGATAATTGCATCCTGCACTCAAATCTTTGTCTGATGGGGAAACTGCACTGAGTCCAGGTGGTCTACCACAAGAGGACTCATATAGTCCAAAACTAAGGTCTTCATGATGTGAGACGTCAGTGACACTGGTCTGTAGTCATCAGGTGAAGAGGCGCCTGTCTTCTTTGGAACAGGAGCAACGCGGGATGTTTTTTCCATAGCAGTGGCACTTATTGAAGCCTTAGGGACAAACTGAACAGGTGATAGAGGACACCACAAAGTAGGTCAGTACAGGCCTTAAGATCTCAAGGATCAACTCCTTCTGGTCCCGCAGCTTTTCCTGTGTGTAGCTTCCTCGGTCTTCAGTTATGGACAGCCCACACTGATGGTCAGAGGTGGACTCAACACTGGCCCTTCCAGTTGACATGGTTGGAGTTGTTGATGTAGTAGGGATAGTGTGAGGAGACTGGTCATTGGAAGAAGGTGACATTAGAAATATTCAATGAAAAAAACTATTTCATTTGTCCACATCTCCTTCTAGCACCTGAGCCCTGGATTGCTTGAGTCCAGTAATAACAACCTGTCCATTCCAGACATCCTTCATGTTATTCTGAACAGATGACAGGGGACACCTGACAAAGATCGTCAGCACGGGCCTTAAGAACTCGAGGACTGTCTTCATCTGGTACTGCAGCTTTTTTTTCTGTGTGTAGCTTCCTCAATTGTCTCCTCAGTTAAAGAGATTAAAAGAGCTGAGCCTTTTCAGTTTAAACAAAAGAAGATTAAGAGGTGACCTGACAGAAGTGTTTAGAATTATGAAAGGAATTAGTCCAGTGGATCAAGACGGTGACTTTAAAATGACCTCAGCAAGAACACAGGGACACAGTTGGAAACTTGTTAAGGGTAAATTTCACACAAACATCAGGACAGAGAACTACAGACAGGTTGAATAAGCTACAAAGTAGCATGGTGGACAGTAGGACTTTAGGGACCTTCAAAACTCAACATGATGTTATTTTAGAAAAATTAAGTGGATTGGACAGCTGAGCTTTGATGGGCTGAATGGCCTGTCCTTGTCCAGATTGTTCTAAAGTTCTAAAATGTTCTAATCTCGTGCTCTTCCTCAATTGCCTGTCCTCGTCCAGATTGTCCTAATGTCTTTGAATCTAATACCCCCCCCAACCCTAATCTTAACCATCGTGACAACCTTCTCAATGGAGCAGATCCTTCAAAACTCAACTTGATGTTATTTTAGAAGAATTAAGTGGGTAGGACTGGTGAGCTTTGATGGGCTGAATGGCCTGTTCTTGTCTGGATTGTTCTATTGTTCTGATAACACAGAAACCCGGATGGAAACTTGTTACCAGTAAAGTAAGTTTTTCTACACAGAGAGAACCATAGACACATGGAATAAGTGACCAAGTAATGTGGTAGACATTAGGACTTGAAGGACTTTCAAAACTCGACTTAATGTTATTTTAGAAGAATTAAGTGGGTAGGACTGGTGAGCTTTGATGGGCTGAATGGCCTGTTCTCTTCTACATTGTTTGGATGTTCTAATCTCCTGGTCTTCCTGGATTAGACATGTGAGCTTTGTTGGGCTGAATGGCCTGTTCTTGTCTGGATTGTTCAAATGTTCTAAAACATTCTCATCTCCTAGTCTTCTTGGATTGAACCTTTGAGCTTTGATGGGCTGAATGGCCTATTCTCATCTGGATTGTTCTAATGTTCTAATCTCCTGGTCTTCCTGGAATGAATATTTGAGCATTGATGGGCTGCATAGCATGTTCTCTCCCAGATTGTCCTAATGTTCTTGAGTCTGATATCCCCCATCCCCTTCCCAACCCTAATCTTAACCATTGTGTAACCAGGGGCCTCATGCATAATGCTGTGCATAGAATTCACACTAAAACATGGCATACGAACAAAAGCGGAAATGTGCATAGGCACAAAAAATACCATAAATTATAAATCTGTGCGTACGCCAACTTCCATGTTTTTCCGCTAGATAAATCCCAGTCAGCGTGAAAAATAACGCATGTGCACACGCCTGCTGTCCCGCCCCATCTCCTCCCAGAATTACACCTCTTTGAATATGCAAATCAATATAAATAGCCCTTAAGCTCAACGTTCTGTGAAAAGACAATGGCAAAAGCACTGGGGAAAATAGAAGAATTTCAGTGAATACCAAATGGAGGCAAAGAAAAATGTCCTATTTGTTGGTTTAAACAGTGGAATAAACAACAAAAGGAAGCTGATCAAGTGACATAGAGTGTCGGAGAAACTCGAAAGTTCAAGTCGCACAGTGCCCGAAATAAAAAAGAAGTTGTCAGATATCAAAGTCGCCGTGAAAAGGCGAGTCATAGCCCACCATCTGAGTGTCATATGAAAGCTTATTATGGTATGGTAAAAAAATAGGGACACAATAGGAAATAAACTCAAAATGTCAACTTTAATCTCGAAATTTCCACTTTAATCACAGTTTATTTTGTCATTAAAGTAGAACAAAATAAACTTCATCTTAAAATTATTTAATTTACTAGTTTCTCAAATATCATTATAACTAAAGTAGCACATTAAATGCTTTGTTTTCTATGTGTTTTTCTATGTACTCTATGTGTGTGAATCACTGCATGCTTCTTAAACGGGCTTTCTCTTCCTCCGACAGGACACAGAATCCATTACATTCATGATATTACAGCTCTCTGAATAATTTAAATAGTGAGATGTATACTTGATTTCATTTTCATGATGATAGGAGTTAAAGCATGTTATTAAACATGGCAACATGGTGGTGCAGTATTAGTGACAAGCTGGCGCCCCTCCAGAGATTGTTCCTGCCTCCGGCAAGATGCTTGCTGCGCCGTGTGTGACCTTCGATGAAATAATTTATTGCAACAGTACTGTCTAATTCGAACGTACTAACCTCCAATTAATGTCCTTACTTTTCTTTCTCCAAGTAACCAATCGCCACACAATCAGCTCTGTAATAGATGCCAAGCTATCTGTAAGCTTAGAACGCCGATTCTTCAAAACTTTTAAGGAACATTGAAATATCTTTGTAGTTCATGTTTAATTATTCTATCCATTTATACATCCAGTGTCACGCCAGCCCCAGCAAGAATACAGCGCAAGGCAGGAACAATCCGTGAACAGGGCGCCAGCTCGTCGCTAGCTCTGCGCCACCGTGTCCTCACATTTTAAATTATTAACAATACAGATTATTTAAATGATGTTAAAATTTTATGTGTATAATGTAATGAACAATTTGCTGCATTTCATCTTAAAAATGATATTGTCATCATATGTAAATACAAGCTTTATAAAGTGGCGCAGGTTGTGCAATATTATAATTGTATCACAAAGTTACAGTGAAGCAATTGTACTTATAAGTACAAACAGTTCTACCAGGAGCACTTGATGGACTGATTGAGTGCGTTTATAGTTCTTGGGTTGAAACTGTTTCTGAACCGTGAGGTCCCTACAGTAAAAGCTCTGAAGCGTTTGTCGTATGGAGGAGGTTCAAATAAACTGTGCGCATGGCTGAGGCAGTGTGTGCTTGATGCTGTATACTGATTATTCCCTTTCCGATCAGCTACTGTAGAGCTGTGATTCCACACTCAGATACAATGGGTTAAGATACTCTGAGTGATGCAGTGAGAGTAACAACCCTAAAGCAGTTATGGTATTTGGAATAGTGTGGCCATTCCGTGAACCATTATATTGTTACAGGTTAATTACAATTAAATGCCTTAAACTAATAAATGATATGCGGTTAATTTCAGTTTATTTGATAAAGCCGTCAGGGATGTGGATCTATTAAAGAAAGGGATACCACACTGGAACAAAAGCACTGCTTTGACGCTGGGGGCCAACAGTTTGCAAAACTGAGCAGAGAACTTGCGTACGCCAAGTATTGAGCTAGTGTTAAAATGTGTGTGGTTTTCTGCCAAGTTTTTTTTATACATCGTGATGTGAGCATGGAAATGGGTGTGCGCAACATTTTTGTGTGTACGCACAGTTTATACATGAGGCCCCAGGTGTCATCACCCTGATGTTCAATATAAAGTGACAACTTTCTCAATGGAGTGGATCTTTCAAAACTCGACTTGATGTTATTTTGGAGGAGTTGAGTGGATGGGACTGTCAAGCTTCATTGAGTTGTTGCGTCCTGCGTGTTGTTCTAACCTTCTTGTATTTTAAAGGCAGCGAGATTTAGGAACTAAAAGTGTGACTTGCTCACCTACATGAAGTCTTGCATTCTGAATAGAAGCATCCTACCGTGTCTTCCCAATGGTGTTTTTTATATTATTTAAAATTAGAGAAGTCAATCTTTTCCTTGGAACTGTGCAAAGTTGTTGTAGAATTTGTCAAGAATTGATTGATATTACTCTTAAAAAAAAAGACTGCTGGGCTTCAGTGATTTTAATTTATATGAGGAACTATTTCATAATGGACCTTGATTATTGAAATCTGCCATTGTTTCCGTGTATAGAGTCTAAATTATTTTCTCAGGTTTCTATCCTGCCAAAATCTAAAAGGCTCAAAGTGCTTTTATTTAGCATGAAGGAGAGCAGAATTTGGCACCATTTCTGTTAGTCCAATTGAATATGAGGGGGCACTGCTGCTAAGGATTTGCTTTCTGTGTGCGAATGTGAAACCTGATGAGGATCAAACTTTGTTTTTTAAGCCTCTCAAGCGACATTCCAAAGCACTTCACCGGAATGGTCTGAAACCACTTTTTGTGTCCTTAACGTGGAAGTGAGGCGGGTTAAGTGACTCGTGTGGGACCACACAGTGAGCCAGGATGGGAGATGAACTTGCAGTCCTGTGGTTTCACAACCAACTCCTTGGTGACTCCTTCACACACCATGCCAAAATGAATGCCTCTTCACGTTATGCACTATTTAAACAGAATGTTTTAATCCGGGTGTTTTCTGCAATCTGACTGATTTAGAGCCAAGTTATCCAATTATTGGAAAACTGATAGGATCGATGGTCTTTTCCCCATTTTCAAATATTTTAACAGTTAAAATTAAATTTATGTGGTCCTCAACAGGGCAGGTAGTGGGAGAGCAGAGCTGATTGCATTCAATTTTGAAATGTCACACATGAGCGCCTGAGGATCGTCTTCCAGGCTCAAAGTATGTAATACCCCGCCGGGACAAAAGGGGGCACCAAAACTAAGAATGTCATCTCCGAGAAGCCACTCATTGAGGGTACCTAAGCCACACCCACAGTCAGGACGATATCTCTCTCTATTATAATAAAGAAATCCTTGGACGACATGAGACTTTTTAGCCTGGGACGAGACGTGACTTTTTTCAGAGAGATAATTTCACATCCTGCGAGATGAGACTTTGTGCCAAGAGATTTAACCATGGCTGGGCCCGTAAATAAAAGACAAAGAGTAGATGACAAAGTAGAACGTCGTAAAGAGGTTCAAAAACATTGGCATGATACATATGCAGAGCAGGTTAGAGATTATGAAACTATTAAAATTCAAAAGTCTCAAAAAAATGGTAGTAAAGATCGCATTAGCGCAAACAAACGGAAATTATTACATGGTAAAATAACGGAACAGTGAAAAGAGATTGAATATATTGTTTGGATTTAAACTTTAAGTCGGACACTTGTGGATCGTCTAATTCGTGTTGCCATCAGGGAAAAGTAGTGTTTATTCCCAACGAAGAGGCCTATCCACAAGAATTAAAAGATTTGTTGTTTGGTGAAAGTGAAATTCACATACACGAGCGGCAGAGACATGAACGCAGGTCCTGGGGGGTGTGGTTGGTGAGCGAAACAAGCAGGGGGCAAAACCCCCTAGTATATGTATATATATATATATATATATATATATATATATATATATATATATATATATATATATATATATATATATATATACATATATATATATATATATATATATATATATATATTGTGACGTGTGAGTCCCTGTCTTGCACCCCAAAACACGATGCTGAGTACTTTAGCAAAACCAGCTTTATTCAACTTGAAACAGGAAAAGCATGGTTATTTATTGTAGCAGGATCTACTGCTCTACTTTACGCAGTCACAGCAATCATGCAGGGTCGTGGCCAAGTAATCCTGTTCCCTGCATTTATAATGTTCCTTGCATCACCCATCGACAACAGGCACTTTTAGCGCAAATGCGGTCATCTCGGATTTGCTTTCGTATGCGAAATGCTATGGCGCTGGGAGCCTGCGGTTGCCCCGGCAATTGATAAGCTTTCTTCTACAGAAATGGCAATCATGCTTAGGGATTGCTCTTGGCGTGTTGTCCCGCTGGGGAGAGTCCCAAAACAGTTTAGCAACCTTACTATATATTGTAATAGACAGCTGGGGTTCTTGTCCAGTTGTCTTGTATGGCCCTGGAGAGCAAGCCTGGTCAGGACAGTACCTCCCCCGGAACGCTAGATCGCAGCGGGTTGCAGCAGTTCATAGGACTCTGGCAGGGCTTCATGGGAGTTGGAGTTTGATGTAGCCCTGTTGGGATCCAGGGGTGCCGCCAGAGGGTGCTGCAACAGCTGCTGGGCCCTCTTGGGTAGATTTTCCGCCACACCTGGAAGTGCTGCCGGAAGTAGATCAACAAGCACCTGGAGTACTTCTGGGGGCATTATAAAAGGAGCCAGCAGTCGCCACTCCAGGAGCCAGAGTCGAGAGGAGTGGTGGAGGAGAGAGAAAGAGAAGGAAAAAGAATTGTGTTTTGATGCTTGTGTTTGGGACTGTGTTGCTGTGCTTGTGGGAGACGCGAAAGACGTTTCCCACAAGGGGAATAAATAAAATAAAAGTCCTTTGTGCTCTGTCTGTGTCAGAGCTGACCTTTACAATACTCCGAGTGGAGTGAGGTGGCCTCCTTTATACTGCTGACCCAGAAATGCTCCAGGTGCTTTCCGATCAACTTCCGACAGCACTTCCTGGTGTGGCGGAAGTGCTGCATGTGAAACTAGCTCCTCTTCTGGCAGCACTTCTGGATGCCTTCTTGTGTCCTGGGGGAGGTACTTCTGATGACATGTCCTCTCTCCTGGTCCTTTCCTAAGAAGGGTGTCCCAACCAGGCAACAACCCATATGTCACTATATATATATATATATATATATATATATATATATATATATATATATATATATATACAGTATATATATATACTGTATATATACATATTGTTTAAATAGTTTTACTGACACGTGTTTTGCCCTAATTCTGGGCTCATCAGGCGTACACACTCACTGCATCCCTCTCAGGAATCGAACCTCAAACGTCAGCGTCAGAGGTGAAGCCCCTAACATTGCGCTATGGCGTGTGGTTCGTTTATTTGACAGTATGTAGATCGGGGTAATTACATTCATGGCATTCATAGTCTGAATCACAATCTGATTGTATGGGTGGTTACCTGCCAGGTAACGCTTGTGGTTGGTCAGCAAGTCGGCTAACATCCGCCACGGTGCCCTCTTTTCAGTTGCGAGAAGCAGATCATAGAATGGTTTAAATAGTTTTACTGTCAAATAATGCAAAGAGTACGCGACACGTGTTTCGCCCTAATGACCAACCACAAGCGTTACCTGGCAGGTAACCACCCATACAATCAGATTGTGATTCAGACTACGAATGCCATGAATATATATATACATATATATATATATATATATATATATATATATACAGTATATATATAATTAGTGGTAATAATCAAGCCTTGACACATAAAATGGTTTTGGGTCAGCCTCCCATATAATTGGAAAGTGGCTGAAAATTTGAATATTTGTTGAGAGAAAGGTCTTTACAGACAACATTCCAAAATAGAACTGAGGTTATGGAACAGACAAGGTGGTTTTAAAATGATGTCACCTGGGGTCAGAATCGGAAGTGATGACTTCTGACGGGGAACCTGGAAGTGACATCATCTTGGGTAGAACTGGAAATGATGACATAGGGCCCAGGCAGAATGTAATATAATTATATATTGTCACAAAAATGACCATAAGACGTTGAGAAGGTTTGGGGCATCCACCCGTATAATTTTTCCCAGCTGCAAAAATGAGTCAAAAACAAAGACTTGTTCACACAACTGAGTCCAAAACAGAACTGACTTAGTATACACAAGATGGCAGCTTTAAAGGCCAGTAGGGGAAGTGATGTCATCACGACCATAACCGGAAGTGACATCGTTGGCTGCCCCAGAGCCAGGCGGGATTTCCCTAGAATGGTCTGTAAGAGATCGAGAAAGAGAATTTGTGCACTTCGCCACCCCCTGGTCCAGCGTGGAATTACATGTACTCAAGCCCTTTAGTTGTCTCCTAAACACGCATGTAACAATATATATATATAAAATCGAGGACACTCAGAAGATGGCAACTCAGTCAGAGGAACAAAGCCCAAACAAACAAAGGAGAAGAAGTATATGGACATAATCAAGGACTTTGTTAAATGGTGCGAATCAAACCACCTACACCTGAACACCAGCAAAACCAAGGAGCTGGTGGTGGATTTTAGGAGGACCAGGCCCCTCATGGACCCCGTGATCATCAGAGGTGACTGTGTGCAGAGGGTGCAGACCTATAAATACCTGGGAGTGCAGCTGGATGATAAATTAGACTGGACTGCCAATACTGATGCTCTGTGTAAGAAAGGACAGAGCCGACTATACTTCCTTAGAAGGCTGGCGTCCTTCAACATCTGCAATAAGATGCTGCAGTTGTTCTATCAGATGGTTGTCGCGAGCACCCACTTCTACGCGGTGGTGTGCTGGGGAGGCAGCATAAAGAAGAGGGACGCCTCACGCCTGGACAAACTGGTGAGGAAGGCAGGCTCTATTGTAGGCACGGAGCTGGACAGTTTGACATCTGTGGCAGAGCGACAGGCGCTGAGCAGACTCCTGTCAATTATGGAGAATCCACTGCATCCACTGAACAGGATCATCTCCAGACAGAGGAGCAGCTTCAGCGACAGACTGCTGTCACCGTCCTGCTCCACTGACAGACTGAGGAGATCGTTCCTCCCCCACACTATGCAACTCTTCAGTTCCACCCGGGGGGGTAAACGTTAACATTATACAAAGTTATTGTCTGTCTGTATACCTGCATTGTTATCACTCTTTAATTTAATATTTTCTTTATCAGTATGCTGCTGCTGGAGTATGGGAATTTCCCCTTGGGATTAATAAAGTATCTATCTATCTATCTATCTATCTATCTATCTATCTATCTATCTATCTATCTATCTATCTATCTATCTATCTATCTATCTATCTATCTATCTATCTATCTATCTATCTATCTATCTATCTATCTATCTATCTATCTATCTATCTATCTATCTATCATGAGAAGCCACAGAGGTGGCTGTCATATTCTGTCAGGGTCTTCTGGCTGCAGTTCAGATTGTTGCGTTTTTGTTTCTTTTTTTTCCATTAATATTGCTGTTGTTTGTTATGCCCCATGTGTTTTTTGGGCAGGGCCACCTGCCAATCACCGCCAAGGAACTGCCCTCCACCCTATAAATCCACAGGGTCTCCCACAACTCCTGGCGGTTCCTTTTTTGATTGCTCTGGAGAGTTTTTGGTGAGTTTTGTATTTTTTTGCCATCTCTTGTGCTTCTTGTGACTTTTTGGAATGTTTCAACCTTCAGCTTCAGTTTTTCACTTTGCCTTAGGATTTTGTATTTGGGACTGAGTTTCCCATTGGATTGCCTTCCCTTCAGGAGATTCCTTTTTTGTGCTCCACGGACCTCCAACCTTTGACAATGAATAAAACCCTTAAGAGATGCTCACCTCTCCCCCTTCATGTTGTGCTCATGTGGTGGGCTCATCTTGCCAGGCTTACTGTGGAGCACATCATGGAATTCTACTGAGCTTGGCTGCCATGTTTCCCACTGAATTGAAGTTTGCCCAGTTTATACATTCTCTGTGCCCAAGGTCCAAGTCTTTAGAGTCCTGGTGCTTCCTCTCTTGCTATATGTTTGCGAGATATGGACGCTATCCGGTGACTTGAGATGAAGACTGGACTCCTTTGGTACTGTGTCTCTTCAGAGAATCCTTGGGTACCACAGGTTTGACATCACCTGCATTGTGAGGGAGCGTCAGTTACGGCACTGCAGCCATGTGGCTCGATCACCCAAGGGTGTGTGACGATGCGGGTTCTGCTCCAGGCTCCCGTCTCCATTTTGGGAGTTCTTGAACCCGACACAGTCGGTAATGTTACCAGATGAGCTGATAAATGAAGACATCAACGAAGGAAGGGGATGGTGCAAAAAAAGTGCAAGAGTGCTTTTATTTAAAAACAGTCAAAACAAAGTGTTCAAATAAATAGTGCAGTGTCGCAAATGGTCATTAAATAAATAATCCATTAAAAACAAGTAAAAATCCCAGATGTTTAAAACAAGGCTAAAACGAGATTGTGGTCGCACCAGCCAAGCTCTGCTCCTTCCCAGTTTCTCCAGCTCAACCTAAGGTATATTCAGCAGGAGAGACTTTAGCCACCGCGGTCCTCTTCTACCGACCCCCGTCATGGCTTACTCCGCCAGTGTCTGCCTGACCGCTCAGAGTCGGTTGTCCTCCCATCTTCCTTCTCGCACTCTAAGTTGTCCCTCGGATTCCTAGGGCAGACTTTTCCCCGATCATACCCACTCTATTAACTCAGTGGGCACAATTCTGTCTCACGAGCGTCGATCGCTAGCTCCACCTGGGACCCCTGGCCGCGCTGACCTCTTTCTTTCACAGTAGGCTGGTTCGTCCACTCTCTTTCCTCAATGCTGCGCCCTCGCTCTCTGCCTCTTCCTATATTTTACCGTCTTCTTTTTCTCTTCCGCCTCGCGCTTCTTGTATATATTACAGGGACGTGGCTCAGGTGTGGCGATTAACAGCCCCCGGCTTCAGTTACGGATGCAGACAATTCCTCACTTGTGCACATAAACGAAGAAACGCCCGCTTCACGTAGCGTCCAGGAAACGCTCCGGCCACACTACCACGCCTCCTATTTAAGCCACGAGTGCGCTGATTATTTATTTGAAACTGGGCTTTTCTTCGGAGCCGTGGACCCGCTATATCAAAGATTGATCATCATTGTTGAGGACCCAAGCGGCTGGACCAGGCCAAGGGGACGCCCATGTAACACCTGGCTGTGGCAGATAGAGGGTCATTTCCGGAGGGTGGGATTGGACCACATGTCTGCCTGGGTGGTTGCCAGCCAGGATCCCAAACTGTTTCGTCTTGTGGTGGGTGTGCCAACGTGCTGTACCAGTGCATGCTCCCCAACCTGACCTGACCTGACCTGTGTCTTCTGTTTGCAATAAAATGAGACTGTAAGCATGCAAAGGGGACTCTAAATGTGAAAATCGAGGACAATGCCAAGATGGTCTCAGCCCCTCCCTTAATGGAGGTGACAATAGAATAATTATAAAAGCAATGGCCACTTTGGGAATTTACTGAATAATACTTTATCATGAAAATCACAGAAACATTAAGTGAAGACTCGGCCACCTCACAAACAGGGAACTCAGCAGATGATTGTGAAAACCACAGCAGCCCACCCCCACCCCCCGACCCCATGCCATTCGGCTTTCCTCTGAGATCGTAATGTGATGTGGGGGGGGGGGGGGGCCTTACATGCCCTGGCTGGGGTACTCGTTCTTCCAGGGTGGCCTCTGCCTGGAGGAGAGTGACATATTGTCTTGAACTGTCTACCACATGTTTCCTCTTCTCTGTTTTTGTTCAGTTTCATGCAGCTAATCCAAGAGGACCAACAAGTCTGATCTCATTAAGGTGGCAGAAACGACCATATGTCCTCATGAATCAAAGCAGCAGAAAGTGAAGAAACGAACTCAGAAACAACATGTTTGTTTATTCTTAAGCAGCTGGTCCTTCATGTTTGATGTGCAGTTGACATAATGATAGCAGCTGAATTGTGAACTGTGAGTGCGAGGTGTCAGCTTTCACTGGACAACCCCGGGGTCACTAAATCAGGTTTCACTTTGGGTAAAGACGCATTCAGCAGGTCCAACAGGATGGGTTTGGCTTGGCTTGGCTCTGGCAACATTTTAAGTAATAATAACATTGAAATGGGATTCAAGTGAAAAATGAAACACTGGAGGTTTTACAGTCCCAGAAATGCATTTCCTAATAAAGGCTCTGTTTCATTCCAGAATGTTCTTCACTCCAACCGATTGAGACAGGTGCAAAACAAAACAAAAAAATCATTTTTAAGCATTTTTGGCAATGAGGTGAAGTCACCACAAAAAACAGAATAAAAAAACTTGCCATCACTTAACCTGACAAGCTACAACAGTTTAAACAAGCAGCATGAGCTACGACTTCCTGTTCTCCACTAGAAATTCTCAGAATAAACACAGGTGGTAAAGGGGCAATCGGAAATGAACATGGGGGACGGGTTACCACGGGGTCGCCGTCATTTAATGTCATCCAAGAAAAATGTGAAACTGAGGAGGTCAGACGTCACCCCACCCTAAACTTAATGTGCACTCGCTGATCAAATCTTTCATATAGTGCCTTTACTATCTATCTATCTATCTATCTATCTATCTATCTATCTATCTATCTATCTATCTATCTATCTATCTATCTATCTATCTATCTATCTATCTATCTATCTATCTATCTATCATATAGTGCCTTTCAACTATCTATCTATCTATCTATCTATCTATCTATCTATCTATCTATCTATCTATCTATCTATCTATCTATCATATAGTGCCTTTCAACTATCTATCTATCTATTATATAGTACCTTTCATCTATCTATCTATCTATCTATCTATCTATCTATCTATCTATCTATCTATCTATCTATCTATCTATCATATAGTGCCTTTCAACTATCTATCTATCTATCTATCTATCTATCTATCTATCTATCTATCTATCTATCTATCTATCTATCTATCTATCTATCTATCATATAGTGCCTTTCAACTATCTATCTATCTATTATATAGTACCTTTCATCTATCTATCTATCTATCTATCTATCTATCTATCTATCTATCTATCTATCTATCTATCTATCTATCTATCTATCTATCATATAGTGCCTTTCAACTATCTATCTATCTATCTATCTATCTATCTATCTATCTATCTATCTATCTATCTATCTATCTATCTATCTATCTATCTATCATATAGTGCCTTTCAACTATCTATCTATCTATTATATAGTACCTTTCATCTATCTATCTATCTATCTATCTATCTATCTATCTATCTATCTATCTATCTATCTATCTATCTATCTATCTATCATATAGTGCCTTTCAACTATCTATCTATCTATCTATCTATCTATCTATCTATCTATCTATCTATCTATCTATCTATCTATCTATCTATCTATCTATCTATTATATAGTGCCTTTCAACTATCTATCTATCTATTATATAGTAGCTTTCATCTATCTATCTATCTATCTATCTATCTATCTATCTATCTATCTATCTATCTATCTATCTATCTATCTATCTATCTATCTATCTATTATATAGTGCCTTTCAACTATCTATCTATCTATTATATAGTGCCTTTCATCTATCTATCTATCTATCTATCTATCTATCTATCTATCTATCTATCTATCTATCTATCTATTATATAGTGCCTTTCAACTATCTATCTATCTATTATATAGTGCCTTTCATCTATCTATCTATCTATCTATCTATCTATCTATCTATCTATCTATCTATCTATCTATCTATCTATCTATCTATCTATCTATCTATCTATTATATAGTGCCTTTCATCTATCTATCTATCTATCTATCTATCTATCTATCTATCTATCTATCTATCTATCTATCTATCTATCTATCTATCATAGTTCCCAGATTAAAGAGCCCTGCAAATTAACTAATTTAGTTGTAGAATCACAAGTGACCAAAGCTGACCAGACAACATCAGGTACAAGGTGGAGGCCAGCTCCATGGAGGGCAATAATCAGTTTGTAGCTAATTGAAGTCTCCTGAATGTCTAGTTTTGGAGAAAAGAATGAATCATATTCATTAAAGCAGAAATAACTTGGCAGAGATCCATCCAAATTAATGTTCTCCATTGTTGGCAGTCCTATTGAGTTGCAAAGCCAAAATCATTTCATTCTGTTGCATCTTTCATCGGCTGGTAATACAATGATGTCATTGTCAGGATTTCTTTTCTTTTTCTTTTTTTTCTCATTCCGCTCCACTGTCAAAGGAAGCCGTAGCTTCCTGAAACTGACTCAGCAGCAGGTGTTTGACAGCCAGCGTGACAGGAAAATGCCAGGTAGTTCTGTCAAGGAGAAAATGCTCATGTCCTCTTTGTAGGATAATCACTGCCAACTTTCTTCTCTTGCTGCTCCTCTTCAGAGAAAACAAATGATGAGGCCTTCAGCCTCCTCGTCACCATTGCTTAAGAACATATAAGCCATGATTTGAATATCTGTTGCTGTAGTAAAACTTACTGTGAGTCAGAAATTGAGAAGTGAGATTCAATTTTCAGCCTTGAAGTTAAGGCCAAAGATGGGAGGTGGGTGACGCCTGAGCTCACTTGTGGGGCCGAAAGTAAAAATGTTAGGTCGCAACATGTAGATAATAAACCAGCATTAATAATACATATAGTAATCCTTTAACTGGTGTAGAATAGGAGACACAGACATGGCAAAATAATATTCAAGAGAACTGCAACAGTAGACTTTAAATGCACTGCTAAAGACGGATTTAATTCAAACTATCAGCACCTCTCAAATGGGCTCACATTACAAGTTAAAGTAAAACTCCGCAAATCCCATCATCTGTTGTTCTGTGCCATCAACCTGACTTGATGATTGTACTCTGCACATTCGCTCTTTTTGCAAGATGCTGAAAAATGAGTTCACGCTTTTGTTTTCAGTCGGCTAGATTACTGTAACGCACTCCTGTCAGGACCAGAAAATGACATCAATGGAGTACAACGAGTGCAGAATGAGGCTGATAGAATCTTAACTAGGAAAAGAAAATCTGAGCACATCACACCAGTGCTGATGTCACTACACTGGTTACCTGTGTCATTTAGAATTAACTTTAAAATACTGCTTATGGTTTACAAAGCCTTCAAACATCTTAATATTTAGGAATGTCTGATACCTTACACTCCAAATCATAACCTTAGATCTTCAAGTGAGTGTCTGCTTACAATTCCAAGATCTAAACTTACAAGAAGTGGTGAGGCGGCCTTCTGCTGTCATGCACCTCAAATCTGGAATAGCTGACCAATAGGAATTCGCCAGGCTAATACAGTGGAGCACTTTAAAACACTGATAACAACACATTACTTTAACAGCTTTCTCATAAATTCATCTTAGTTTAATCCTGATGCTCTGTATATTCAATTAATTATCATTATCATTCATGGTGGCTCCATAATCCATACTAACCCCTACTCTCTCTTCTGTTCTTTTTCCAGTTTTCTGTGTTGTTGTGATCTGCACCACCACCACCTGATCAAAGCACCGTGATGTCCCTCTAGTGATGGATTGAAGGCCAGAAGTTCACATGACCGTCATCATCATCAAGTCCTTCCATGAGAACCCTGAATACCATGAGGACTGATTGAGGTCATTTATGTGAGGTAGAATGCCTAGAGGGGGCTGGCCAGGTGGTCTCGTGGCCTCGGAACTCCTGCAGTTGTTTTTTTTTTTTTTTTTGGTTTCTTTTTTTCTGTCCTCCCTGGCCATCAGACCTTACTTTTATTCTATGTTAATTAGTGTTCCATAATTTTAATTCTTATTTATTTTGGCTTTTTTCTCTTTCTTCATCATGTGAAGCACTTTGAGCTACATCATTAACTCTTTTAGGGCAAATTTTTTTTTTGTTTCTTTTCTCCCAGGGCTGAATATTTTTCCAAAAACTAACTTTTTTTAAAAAAAGAACACAAAGCAATTGAAATCAACAAAAAATATTTACTTTTGACAAATGTTACTGTCTTGCATGTTGTATGAGCCTGCATACTCTATGATTTCACATACATGTTACACAGCAAAGTCCTGCGGTCTGATCTCGCTCAAAGCAGCCAATTTCAGTCATTGCCACATTGCACTCCTTACAATATGTGTTGCTTTGGTGCCTATTTTTCAATTGTCTGTTGCTGCACTTTCTCACATATATTGTTAGTGTGTACTGTAGAGAGACAAGTCACCTGTTTGCCATCGTGCCATGCCACTGCCACCAAGTTTTCTGAATAAAACTTTGCAGCATCATGCATCTATCATCACACTGCATAACCTGTCCAAAGCACGTTTGGACCAATGCTCCCTGAAGTTATATCACCAGTTCTATCCCATCTCTATTTGTAATGCCACAGCGCGCTTCATCTCGTCTTTTGTTGTGGGTTTCCACTTTGAAAAACGAGAATGCGATGCAAGCGCAGCCCGCGATTCAAAAAAAATCTCTGCCTACCTGTTTGTCTCGTCTGACAGTAGCTGAAAAGCAGCATCAGGAGAGAGCAGCCTGAAGTAGTTCAGCAGCTGGTGATCTGTCGTGTCCAACAGCAAGCAATGCCGTCTTGTGAAATCCGGTAGCCCACGGATCAATGTCTGTGTATTCCTCCCACGCGAACCTTGCCGTAGATGTATCGGCTGCGCAAATGCGTTCAGCTGGCAGCGGATCAGCTGGCGCGGCATCGGCTGGTGTCCGATCAGCTGATGCCGGCTTCTCACTCTCTTGTTCGATCTCCTGATCACTGTCAATAAAATCCGATTCTGAAAAATCAGAGTCCGACTCCGCGATAATGCGCAAAACATTGTCTGCCGAGTGTTTTCTTTTCTGCACTTGCTTCGTTCCCTTGTGACATATCGATGCCATCTTGCCATTGTTTACATTTCGCAACTCACGCACACGTAAGGATTAGTTGCCGAGTCAACGAGTCTAGCATTCCTCCAAGCACAGAGAGAATGCCTGCAACGTGACAGTGAGTTTTGTCGTCATTAACAGCTGATTGTCGCCCTCTATCCCTGGATGTCGACTTTTGTCGACATTCGCCCTCAACCCCTCCTGTCGACAAAAGTCGACATCCACCCTAAAGGAGTTAGTATGAAAATGTGCTATAGAAATAAATGTTGTTGTTGTTCTCGCTAAAAAGAAATCCTCCATACATCAGAAAAACGGACGCCGTGCATTCATTGGATGATTATATTGCCTCATTTGCATATGTTTTCAACTATCGGGTAAAGAGGTGTCAAGAGTAAATTTTACAGGTAATCATTACACTTTGAATTTATTTAATTTTTATTATATTAGGCTAGTCGGTTTGCTCGAGTCTAAATCTTAATACATAATTCGCCAGTCTCCTCACTCACTCACGTCCATCTGAAGCCGAATGCGCAGTCGCCTTCTGTGCAGCTGCCCAAAAAACCTTACGAGACCGACATTGCGGCAGGCAGCGGATTTACGGCCACGAAAATTCAAAGAGAAAAGCGACTTCGACCG
This sequence comes from Erpetoichthys calabaricus, assembly GCF_900747795.2. Classification (NCBI taxonomy): domain Eukaryota; kingdom Metazoa; phylum Chordata; class Cladistia; order Polypteriformes; family Polypteridae; genus Erpetoichthys; species Erpetoichthys calabaricus. Next base: position 188,360,436 of record NC_041400.2, read on the forward strand.
ACATCCAACCCCAACATCGCGGGAGGCGGCGGATTTACGGCAGCAAAAATTCAAAGAGAAAGGCGACTTCGATTAAAGCTCTAGAGGCCTGAAAGGCGATTTCGACTACAGCTCAAGGCCTAATTACGCATTCATTCAATACACCTATATCAGGTTTGTGGTGCTTATACTTATCATATATTATATTATTCCACTCGTGCCCATTTCATCTTACGTTGTCGAAACAAGCTCTTTATCTAGTATAATATAATTGGTAATGGTTTATGGATCTTGTAAGATGCTAGGGGTCGCTGTTGCCCCTTTCAATCCAAAAGACACTGAACACAGGGTAAAATCACCAAGAAGGTATTTAATTGTTTTCTTCTTGTTTTCCGTGCCCAAAAGCACCTCCGCCACCATAAACAGGCAAGTAACAATAATAATTGTAGCTGCCGAGATAGAGGTGTGGTCAAGCACGGGTAAAACGCGTGCCGAAAGAAATCTCAAAGTCCAAAAGTCCATCCATCCATCCATTATCCAACCCGCTGAATCCGAACACAGGGTCACGGGGGTCTGCTGGAGCCAATCCCAACCAACACAGGGCACAAGGCAGGAACCAATCCTGGGCAGGGTGCCAACCCACCGCAGGACACACACAAACACACCCACACACCAAGCACACACTAGGGCCAATTTAGAATCGTCAATCCACCTAACCAGCATGTCTTTGGACTGTGGGAGCATAAAATAATAAAAATTTAAAAAAAAAAAGCTTGGACTTCAAAGGTTAAAATTTCAGGTTCCAAGCAGTCTGTCTTGTCCATATGGTCCTAAGGGGCCAACTATGCAAAATTTGCTCCAGATCTGTCAAATGATGCAGGATTGTAATACTTGCTCTGAGCCAGCTGGTGGCAGTGTTGTGCAAACTGTACCATACCGGAAAACCAAAAATCCACTGGGATCCCTAGGGTCAAAATTTTAGGTGTCCATGTGGTCCTAGAAAGCAACTATGCAAAATGTGGTCCAGATCACTCAAAGGATGTAGGATTGTAATAGTTTATGTGTGCCTACAGGTGGCACTGCTGTGCAAACTGAAGCACACAGGAAACAAAAAAAAAAAAACTTGAACTCCCAAGGCCAGAATTTTGGGTCCCAAAGTACTCTATCCTGTCCATATGGTCCTAAAAAACAACTGTGCAAAGTTTGGCTCAAATCGGTCAAAGGACTGTAACACTTACAGGTGGCACTAGTGGGCATTAGTGTGCGAACTGTAGTACACCAGAAAAACAACAACCCACCGGGACCCCCAAGGTTACAATTTTGGATTCCAGCGTAGTCCATCTGTTCCGTATGGTCCTGGAGAGCAACTAAGCAAAATGTGGTCCAGATCGGTCAAAGGACGTAAGATTGGAAAACTTGCTCTGTGCTAGCAGGTGGCACTGGTGTGCAAAGTGTAGCACACGGGAAATAAAAACCCACTTGGACCCCAAGGCTTTTAAAGTAGTCGATCTGGTCTGTATGGTCTGAGAGCAACAGTGGAGAATAAGGCCCAGATTGGTCAAAGGGTGTAGGGATGTATGGGGAACAAACAGAGAGACAGACAGACAGACATTCTGTTACATGTGTACAGATTTCAGAAGTTCAGATTTGTCACTCCAGAAATGATTGTATGTTTATACTCCGTATATTAACTGACACCTTTGATATGTAAGAGTTGTACAGGATATGTATGAGGGATGTGTGACAGTGAGGTCTGCGGTAGGAGTGACGGAGGTGGGACTAGATCAGGGATCGGCTCTGAGCCCTTTCTTATTGGCAATAGTGATGGACAGGCTGACAGATGAGATTAGACAGGAGTCCCCGTGGACTGTGATGTTTGCTGATGACATTGTGATCTGTAGCGAGAGTAGGGAACAGGTTGAGGAGACCCTGGAAAGGTGGAGATATGCTCTAGAGAGAAGAGGAGTGAAGGTCAGTAGGAAAAAGACAGGATACATGTGTGTGAATGAGAGGGAGGTCAGTGGAATGGTGAGAGGATGCAGGGAGTAGATTTGGCAAAGGGAGTTTAAATACTTGTACAGAGTAATGGGGATTGTGGAGAGAAGAGAAGTGAAGAAGAGAGTGAAGGCAGGGTGGAGAAGAATGCAAGGCAGGGTGGAGAAGAGTGTAAGGGAAGGTCTACAGCAGCATTTCTCAACCTTTAAGTATTTGTGACCCGAGTTTTCATAACAATTTTAATCGTTCCCCCCCTAACGTTTTTTTGAAACCCTAATAAAATTTATTCCTATATTTTTTGCTGCCGATACACCGCTACTAGTTTAAAATTTTCCTACGAATAGCAAAATCATGCCACATTTGGTAACATTCGCGCCCCCTAGTTTGAGAACCGCTGGTCTACAGGACAGTAGTGAGACTAGCTGTGTTGTATAGGTTGGAGACGGTGACACAGGAGACAGAGCTGGAGGTGGCAGAGTTAAAGATGCTAAGATTTGCACTGGGTGTGACGAGGATGGACAGGATTAGAAATGAGGGCATTAGAGGGTCAACTCAAGTTAGACGATTGGGAGACAAAGTCAGAGAATCAAGATGGCGTTGGTTTGGACATGTGCAGAGGAGAGATGCTGGGTATATTGAGAGAAGGATGTTAAGGATAGAGCTGCCAGGGAAGAAGAGAAGAGGAAGGCCTAAGAGGAGGTTTATGGATGTGGTGAGAGAGGACATGAAGGTGACGGGTGTGACAGAACAAGATGAAGAGGACAGGAAGATATGGAAGAAGATGATCCACTGTGGCAACTCCTAACGGGAGCAGCCGAAAGAAGAAGAAGAAGAGGAGGATATTAACTGACACCTTTATCATACACATTCTTACATTTCCCATCATTCTTTAAAGTAATCATGTAGCAGAGATTAACTGTAATATACAGTACTGTGCAAAAGTTTTAGGCAGGTGTGAAAAAATGTTGTAAACAAAGAACGCTTTCAGAAATATAATGATTGTTTATTGTTATCAATTTACAAAATGCAAAGTGAGCGAACAAAAGACAAATCTAAATCAAATCAATATTTGGTGTTCCTACCTTTTGCCTTCAAACCAGCATCAATTCTTATAGGTCCACTTGCACAAAGTCAGGGATCTTGTAGGATTCTAATTAGGTGTCTGATCAACCAATTCTACCAAACAGGTGCTAATGATCATCAATGTCACACGTAGGTTGAAACACAGTCATGAACTGAAACAGAAACAGCTTCAAACTGGGTGAGGAACAGCCAAACTCTGCTACCAAGGTGAGGGTGTGGAAGACAGTTTCATGTCATGACAAGATTGAGCACAGCAACAAGACACAAGGCAGTTCTACTGCATCAGCAAGGTCTCTCCCAGACAAAGATTTCAAAGCAGACTGGGGTTTCAAGATGTGCTGTTCAAGCTCTTTTGAAGAAGTACAAAGAAACAGGCAACGTTGAGGATCGTAGACGCAGTGGTCGGCCAAGGAAACTTAGTGCAGCAGATGAAAGACACATCAAGCTTATTACCCTTCGAAATCGGAAGATGTCCAGCAGTGCCATCAGCTCAGAACTGGCACAAACCAGTGGGACCCAGGTGCACCCATCTACTGTCCAGAGAAGTCTGGCCAGAAGTGGTCTTCATGGAAGGGTTGCAGCCAAAAAGCCATACCTCCGACGTGGAAACAAGACCAAGGGACTCAAGTATGCATGAAAACATAGGAACTGGGGTGCAGAAAAATGGCAGCAGGTGCTCTGGACTGATGAGTCAAAATTTGAAATATTTGGCTGTAGCAGAAGGCAGTTTGTTCGTTGAAGGGCTGGAGAGCGGTACAATAATGAGTGTCTGCAGGCAACAGTGAAGCATGGTGGAGGTTCCTTGAACGTTTGGGGCTGCATTTCTGCAAATGGAGTTGGAGATATGGTCAGGATTAATGGTGTCCTCAATGCTGAGAAATACAGGCAGATACTTATCCATCATGCAATACCATCAGGGAGGCGTATGATTGGCCCCAAATTTATTCTGCAGCAGGACAACGACCCCAAACATACAGCCAAAGTCATTAAGAACTATCTTCAGCGTAACGAAGAACAAGAAGTCCTGGAAGTGATGGTATGGCCCACACAGAGCCTTGATCTCCACATCATCGAGTGTGTCTGGGATTACATGAAGAGACAGAAGGATGTGAGGAAGCCTACATCCACAGAAGATCTGGGGTTAGTTCTCCAAGATGTGTGGAACAACCTACCAGCCGAGTTCCTTCAAAAACTGTGCAAGTGATACCTAGAAGAATTGATGCTGTTTTGAAGGCAAAGGGTGGTCACACCAAATATTGATTTGATTTAGATTTCTCTTTTGTTCATTCACTGCATTTTGTTGATTGATGAAAATAAATGATTAACACTTCCATTTGTGAAAGCATTCTTTGTTTACAGCATTTTTTCACACCTGCCTAAAACTTTTGCACAGTACTGTACATAAACTCTGTATGCTAATTTTAGGGATGACATGTCTTGCAGGTTAAAGGACTTGTGTTTTGTTTCCCGCAGTGAGGAAGTGCATCAGTAACCTTGGGCTTCAAAGTCCAGTGCCTTCGCCACACTCCGTACCGCCTTAGATTTTATACAGAGCCCCCCAAACTGTCTATTTGTACGTCCAACTCGGGGCGGAAATACAACAATAAAAAAAAAAAAAAAAAAGTCTGATTTCATCATTTCACTTTTCTTGGGCAGATGTCCAGGAGAGGAATGGGTGGGACAGGAAAAGCCTCGGTTCACACATTTTTAAGAAAGCAGAAAACTGTCAGCAGTTGTTCCCTGACACATCACGCTGGATCCCGAGTTAAATGTGCCAGTGGAGTTGTTGCCACCTGTGCTACGGATCATTGGATTTCTATCAATGGTTTTGTTGGAGGAGATACCCGGGGGTTGGTGGGGGGTGGGGGGGGAACCCATTCATATATTAACTGCTTTAAATGCAGTTCTGGACATCGGGGGTCAACACCCGGCCTCCATACAAAAATGTTACCATGGGAATTCTTGTCAAGTCAGAGGAAACAGACGGGACTGTGGCGTGATGTCTCGTCTGAATGAGCGTGCCAAGCCAGACCACCCACCCCCCCGCATCCCATCTCTGTGGGCACTGAGAATACAATTTACATCCCCACATCTTTTATCAGTGTTTAGCTTAGATGAATAATTCAAGTTTGTCAAAACGCAATTCAATTGGCAAATTTGGGACGTCTAAATTATTGTTGCTGTTAGCAGATTTGGAAGTGAGAGTGTGGTCTTGTGAACCCTTGCGAATTTTTCGGAATTTCTGCGACATTATCTTCATCTGCGTTCATAACAGTAAACGGAGTCATGTGAAAAAATCCGTCCCACCCATGAAATGTGTTCCTCTGTTTTGACATGCGCTCACTGAGCGGTTCGTACATTTATTTATTTGGCTGAGTTCTTTATCCAACATTTTTGATACAAGTGGTTCCATTTCTTTTGGTTTTCTGATTGGAGCACAGGCAGGCCAAGTGACTTGCTGATGGTCACACAGTGTGGGTAGTGGGATTTGGACCCTCAACCTCAGGGGAAGAAGTCCAAAGACTTAACCGCTGCACCACACTGCCTTCTTAGGACCACCTGTAAACCTTCTTAAGACCTTCTGAGGACCACCTGTACACCTTCTTAGGACCCTGTACACCTTCTTAAGACCTTCTTAGGATCACCTGTAAACCTTCTTAAGACCTTCTGAGGACCACCTGTACACCTTCTTAGGACCCTGTACACCTTCTTAAGACCTTCTTAGGACCACCTGTACACCTGCCCATCCATGGAATGATTTACCCAACCAATCACATGGCAGCAGTGTACATGCATAAAATCAGGAGGTCAGGCCAGGAGCTTCAGTTCATGTTCACATCACACACCAGAATGAGGGAAAACAAGTGGTCTCTGGTGATTTGGACCATGGCATGATTGTTGGTGCCAGACGGGCCGATTTGAGTGTTTCTGTAAATGCTGACGTTCTGGATGGCTCACACAGGAGAGTCGAGACAGTCGAAAACAGCCCAGCCATGAAGTGGTAGACCACACCAACTCACAGAACCGGACCGCCGAGTGTTGAAGCTCACAGCACATAAATAAAAACCTTGGCAGCGTCGGCTGAACAGATACAAAGCAAAAAGCTTCTCCCCAAGCTCAGTAGGCATGGACTGCACTTGTAAGGACACACATGTTGTCGGTTAGGAATTTATTAAAATCATCCTTGTTTTTATTTTTTGGAATTTTTGAACGATATTTCATTTCTTTTTATGCTTTTTCTTTGTTATTTCAGTGACATCATCATATTAACATTTGCTTTTTCATGACTTCCAAAATCTTGTTTTTCTACATTATATGGTTGAAAGCAGGTGGACACCTATAAGAGCTGGTAGCCAACCCACAGTGGACATCCCATTCCAAATCCTTGGCCATTACTATGGAGTTGACTCCCCCTTTGCAGCTACAGAAGCCTCCGCTCGTCTTTTACACAGGACTGTGGAGTGTGTCTGGCACAATGTGTGCCCATTTGTGAGGCCAGGAAGAGAAGGCCAGGCTCACTGTCGGCCGTCCTGATCATCCAGTAGGGTTGAGGTGCAGGCCACTCGAGTACCTCCATGTCTTTATGGACCTATCTCGCTGCAGATGGTGTCAGAAGAAAGGACAAAAAACCACAAAATGGTTTGGCGGTAGCCACCCCATAGACTGGACGTTCGTTTCAGGAAGAAGCAAAGAATTCGTACTGAGTACAAGACAGAAGTGATTTATATGAGAAAAAATGGCAGTTTTACAGGAAGTGAGGTCATCAGGCCTGGGACTGGAAGTGACGTCATTGAGGCCTGAGCCGAAAGTGACATCACTGGCCCTGAGTCAGAAGTGCCATCATTGAGGCTTGAACCAGAAGTGACATCATTGGCCTTGAACCAGAAGTGCCGTCATTGAGGCCTGAACCGGAAGTGCAATCATTGAGGCCTGACCCAGAAGTGATGTCATTGGCCCTGAGCCGGATGTGACATCATTGGGCCTGAGCCGGAAGTGCAGTCATTGGGGCCTGAACCGGAAGTGTAATCATTGAGGCCTGACCCGGAAGTGACGTCATTGGCTCTGAGACGGAAATGACGTCATTGAGGCCTGAGCCAGAAATGCAATCATTGAGGCCTGACCCAGAAGTGACGTCATTGGCTCTGAGCCAGAAGTGACGTCATTGAGGCCTGAACCGAAAGTGCAATCATTGATGCCTGAACCGGAAGTGCAATCATTGAGGCCTGATCCGGAAGTGACGTCATTGGCCCTGAGCTGGAAGTGATGTCATAGAGGCCTGAACCGAAAGTGACATCACTGGCCCTGAGCCAGAAGTGCCATCATTGAGGCCTGAACCAGAAGTGACGTCATTGGCCCTGAGCCGGAAGTGCAATCATAGAGGCCTGAACCAGAAGTGTCGTCATCGGGGCCAGCCACAATTTCCCGTAACTGGTCTGCAGAAGAAGGAGAGAAAGGGTTAGTGCACTCAGCACCTCCATTTCGGGCATGGAATTACCCTCATGGACCCTAATCAGCTAATCTTGTGACTTGTGAAGTGAATTGGTTGGACCAGATTTTATTTATGGGTTTCATAGCAAAAGGAATGAATATTGTATATCTGCACTCTTTACATTTCAGTTTTTACTTATTTTTTTTATACCTATACGCAAGATGTGAAAGGATTCAACGGACACAAAAAGAGGTTTGGAGGCAGCCGCCCGTATATTTGAATTAGGCTGCCTAAAAAAGAGATTGTGGCTCAATGTTTACAGAACTCAGTCCAAAACGAGAACAAAAAGACAGGCAAACATGGCAGATTTAAAGGCTGGCAGGGGAAGTGACGTCATCGGGCTGGAACCGGAAGTGATGTCATCAGAATCAGGGGATATTTCCCATGGTCGGTCTGCCAATGAAAAAGAGTAAGGATTAGTTTACTGTGCCATCCCTTAGTCTGGCATGGAATTACCTTCATTCGAAGCCCTTTAGCTGCCTCCCATGCGCACACATGTAACAATGGGGACAGACGTTCCTCAGAGCATTGCCACAAAGCTAGAAGAGCCCAATTACCTAAAATGCCTTTGTATGATGCAGCATTAACTAGAGGACCAAGTGGCCTAGGCCCAAACCCCTGGAAAAAAAGCCCCTGACCTTTATGCCCTCCTTCACCAAACTTTTCAGCGGGCATTATGCAGTCCGGAAGGTAGTACCCTCCTGGCATCTTCTATCCGACTGCCACTCTACGGAGCTCAATGTCCAATGGTGGGTGGTGTGCTTTTACACCACCACAGCCAAAGCTTGTTATTGCGCATAGCAATCTCAGGCCATGGAAACACACCCAGTGAAGCTCTTGATGCACACTTCATGTGTCGATGTTGCCTCAAGAGGCAGTTTGAAACTCAGTTGTGAGTTGTGCCATACAGGATGGGTGACTTTTATGCACTCGGAGGTTGTTTTGTCTTGGTAGAGTTCTATATTACTTTACTTTCCCGTTTTGTATTATTAATGTGTAGCCTTTGTCAAAGTTCTTCAAATCTCATAGAGTTACCACTGTTTATAAAGTATTGTCATATATAAACGTCTATGAGTGGAAGTACGTCTGTCTGTCTGTCTGTCCCAGAAGTGTGAGGCTACAGTATGAAGCTCAATGAAAACGACTCTGTCACCAAAGTGAAACTGCCAAGAAAAGAGAGAAACTCGCTTAGCCACTGATACACAAGTCAGGCGAGTGCATCAACAAAACAAAACCTCAGTGAAGAGAGAAACTTGCTTAGCCGCTAATAGACAAACACGAGTGAGCACATCTGCAAAACAAAACCTCTGAGGAAAGAGAACCTCACTTAGCCCCTGATAGACAAATGAGGCGAGCACGTTGGCAAAATGAAACCTCCGAGGAGAGGGAAACTCGCTTAGCCGCTAATACACAGGCAAGGCGAGCACTTTGGCAAAATGAAACCTCCGAGGAGAGAGAAACTCACTTAGCCGCTGATAGACAAACAAGGTGAGCACATCGGCAAACAAAACCTCCGAGGAGAGGGAAACTCACTTAGTCGCTGATAGACAAGTGAGGCGAGTGCATCAACAAAACGAAACCTCCGAGGAGAGAGAACGTCACTTAGCCTCTGATAGACAAATGAGGCGAGCACATCGGCAAAATGAAACCTCCAAGGAGAGGGAAACTCGCTTAGCTACTAATACTACACAGGCAAAGCAAGCACGTTGGCAAAATGAAACCTCCGAGGAGAGGGAAACTCGCTTAGCCGCTGACAGACAAGTGAGGCGAGTGCATCAACAAAACTAAACCTTCGAGGAGAGAGAAACTCGCTTAGCCGCTGATAGACAAACAAGGTGAGCACATCGGCAAAACGAAACCTCCGAGGAGACAGAAACTCGCTTAGCCGCTGATAGACAAACAAGGTGAGCACATCGGCAAAATGAAACCTCCGAGGAGACGGAAACTCGCTTAGTCGCTGATAGACAAGTGAGGCGAGTGCATCAACAAAACGAAACCTCGGAGGAGAGAGAAACTCGCTTAGCCACTGATAGACAAACAAGGTGAGCACATCGGCAAAACGAAACCTCCGAGGAGACGGAAACTCGCTTAGCCGCTGATAGACAAACAAGGTGAGCACATCGGCAAAACGAAACCTCCGAGGAGACGGAAACTCGCTTAGTCGCTGATAGACAAGTGAGGCGAGTGCATCAACAAAACGAAACCTCTGAGGAAAGAGAACGTCACTTAACCGCTGATAGACAAATGAGGCAAGCACGTTGGCAAAATGAAACCTCCGAGGAGAGGGAAACTCGCTTAGCCGCTAATACACAGGCAAGGCGAGCACTTTGGCAAAATGAAACCTCCGAGGAGAGAGAAACTCACTTAGCCGCTGATAGACAAACAAAGTGAGCACATCGGCAAAACAAAACCTCCGAGGAGAGGGAAACTCACTTAGTCTCTGATAGACAAGTGAGGCGAGTGCATCGACAAAACGAAACCTCCGAGGAGAGAGAACATCACTTAGCCTCTGATAGACAAATGAGGCGAGCACATCGGCAAAATGAAACCTCCAAGGAGAGGGAAACTCGCTTAGCTACTAATACTACACAGGCAAAGCAAGCACGTTGGCAAAATGAAACCTCCGAGGAGAGGGAAACTCGCTTAGCCGCTGATAGACAAACAAGGTGAGCACATCGGCAAAACGAAACCTCCGAAGAGACGGAAACTCGCTTAGCCGCTGATAGACAAACAAGGTGAGCACATCGGCAAAATGAAACCTCCGAGGAGACGGAAACTCGCTTAGTCGCTGATAGACAAGTGAGGCGAGTGCATCAACAAAACGAAACCTCCGAGGAGAGAGAAACTCGCTTAGCCGCTGATAGACAAACAAGGTGAGCACATCGGCAAAACGAAACCTCCGAAGAGACGGAAACTCGCTTAGCCGCTGATAGACAAACAAGGTGAGCACATCGGCAAAATGAAACCTCCGAGGAGACGGAAACTCGCTTAGTCGCTGATAGACAAGTGAGGCGAGTGCATCAACAAAACGAAACCTCGGAGGAGAGAGAAACTCGCTTAGCCACTGATAGACAAACAAGGTGAGCACATCGGCAAAACGAAACCTCCGAGGAGACGGAAACTCGCTTAGCCGCTGATAGACAAACAAGGTGAGCACATCGGCAAAACGAAACCTCCGAGGAGACGGAAACTCGCTTAGTCGCTGATAGACAAGTGAGGCGAGTGCATCAACAAAACGAAACCTCTGAGGAAAGAGAACGTCACTTAGCCGCTGATAGACAAATGAGGCAAGCACGTTGGCAAAATGAAACCTCCGAGGAGAGGGAAACTCGCTTAGCCGCTAATACACAGGCAAGGCGAGCACTTTGGCAAAATGAAACCTCCGAGGAGAGAGAAACTCACTTAGCCGCTGATAGACAAACAAAGTGAGCACATCGGCAAAACAAAACCTCCGAGGAGAGGGAAACTCACTTAGCCTCTGATAGACAAATGAGGCGAGCACATCGGCAAAATGAAACCTCCAAGGAGAGGGAAACTCGCTTAGCTACTAATACTACACAGGCAAAGCAAGCACGTTGGCAAAATGAAACCTCCGAGGAGAGGGAAACTCGCTTAGCCGCTGACAGACAAGTGAGGCGAGTGCATCAACAAAACGAAACCTCCGAGGAGAGAGAAACTCGCTTAGCCGCTGATAGACAAACAAGGTGAGCACATCGGCAAAACGAAACCTCCGAAGAGACGGAAACTCGCTTAGCCGCTGATAGACAAACAAGGTGAGCACATCGGCAAAACGAAACCTCAGAGGAGAGGGAAACTCGCTTAGGCGCTGATAGACAAGTGAGGCGAGTGCATCAACAAAACAAAACCTCTGAGGAAAGAGAACCTCACTTAGCCGCTGATAGACAAATGAGGCGAGCACGTCGGCAAAATGAAATCTCCGAGGAGAGGGAAATTCGCTTAGCTTCTAATACACAGGCAAGGCGAGCACGTTGGCAAAATTAAACCTCCGAGGAGAGGGAAACTTGCTTAGCCGCTGATAGACAAACAAGGTGAGCACAACGGCAAAATGAAACCTCCGAGGAGACGGAAACTCGCTTAGCCGCTGATAGACAAGTGAGGCGAGTGCATCAACAAAACGAAACCTCCGAGGAGAGGGAAACTCGCTTAGCCGCTGATAGACAAGTGAGGCGAGTGCATCAACAAAACGAAACCTCCGAGGAGAGGGAAACTCGCTTAGCCGCTGACAGACAAGTGAGGCGAGTGCATCAACAAAACGAAACTTCCGAGGAGAGAGAAACTCGCTTAGCCGCTGATAGACAAACAAGGTGAGCACATCGGCAAAACGAAACCTCTGAGGAGAGGGAAACTCGCTTAGTCGCTGATAGACAAGTGAGGCGAGTGCATCAACAAAACGAAACCTCTGAGGAAAGAGAACGTCACTTAGCTGCTGATAGACAAATGAGGCGAGCACGTTGGCAAAATGAAACCTCCGAGGAGAGGGAAATTCGCTTAGCTGCTAATACACAGGCAAGGCGAGCACGTTGGCAAAATGAAACCTCCGAGGAGAGGGAAACTTGCTTAGCCGCTGATAGACAAACAAGGTGAGCACAACGGCAAAACGAAACCTCCGAGGAGAGGGAAACTCGCTTAGTCGCTGATAGACAAATGAGGCGAGCACATCGGCAAAATGAAACCTCCGAGGAGAGGGAAACTTGCTTAGCCGCTGATAGACAAGTGAGGCGAGTGCATCAACAAAACGAAACCTCCGAGGAGAGGGAAACTCGCTTAGCCGCTGACAGACAAGTGAGGCGAGTGCGTCAACAAAACGAAACCTCCGAGGAGAGAGAAACTCGCTTAGCCGCTGATAGACAAACAAGGTGAGCACATCGGCAAAACGAAACCTCCGAGGAGAGGGAAACTCGCTTAGTCACTGATAGACAACTGAGGCGAGTGCATCAACAAAACGAAACCTCTGAGGAAAGAGAACGTCACTTATCCGCTGTTAGACAAATGAGGCGAGCACGTCGGCAAAATGAAACCTCCGAGGAGAGGGAAATTATCGCTTAGCTGCTAATACACAGGCAAGGCGAGCACGTTGGCAAAATGAAACCTCCGAGGAGAGGGAAACTCGCTTAGCCGCTGACAGACAAACACGAGTGAGCACATCTGCAAAACGAAACCTCTGAGGAAAGAGAACGTCATTTAGCCGCTGATAGACAAATGAGGTGAGCACATCGGAAAAACGAAACCTCCAAAGAGAGAGAAACTCGCTTAGCCGCTGATAGACAAACACGACCGAGTACATCTGCAAAATGAAACCTCTGATGAAAGAGAACCTTGCTTAGCCGCTGATAGACAAGTGAGGCGAGTGCATCAACAAAACGAAACCTCCGAGGAGAGAGAAACTCACTTAGCCGCTGATAGACAAACACGAGTGAGCACGTCTGCAAAGCAAAACCTCTGAGGAAAGAGAACCTCACTTAGCCGCTGATAGACAAACAAGGTGAGCACATCGGCAAAACAAAACCTCCGAAGAGAGAGAAACTCGTTTAGCTGCTAATACACGGGCAAGGTGAGCATGTTGGCAAAATGAAACCTCTGAAGACAGAGAAACTCGCTTAGCTGCTAATGCACAACCGATGCAATTGATTGAAGTGCCAGAATCCATGGTTTCTAGAAGCACGGGCTTACACAGCTAGTACTTTATAACTTCTCCCTACCTTTCCTTCTACATTTATAACCTCAGGCAATTACATAGAGTTAAAGACAAGCAGGAGTTAAGTTACAGTACACTTTAAATAATGTATTATTGGTAATATTCATAAATAATAACAATAAGCAAAGTACATTTGAATATTGGCAACCATACAACCTGATAAATGTTGATGTGTAGTTCAGGTGGCACACAGACTTGTTAGTTACTTAAATGTCTCTAGTTAAGGCATCATTTTTGGTCAGCTTTCTTCAGAACAGGCCGCATTGCCTGTCTCCATATGGCTGCCAAGTTGTGCTCCTCATGGTAATGATGTGACAGAGAGATGCTCCTTCATCATGATGGTGTAAGAGGATAGGTTGGGGTAAAGCAAGTAAATTTATAGACTCTCTGTCCAAACCCTACAGCCAATAGGGCGTCATGGTACAGAATGGCTTCTGATTTAAAACCAAACAGGCAACTTTAGACCAATAGAATTCTGGTGTGATGCAATGGTTTCACACCTGCCCTCCAATACCATTTGTTAAGGTGACGCTTGCCAGCTGGGTAGTTGGCCTCCGTGCTGGGGCTGATCGAGAGAGTCCTGCAGAGAATCCCTTGCCAAACTGGTTTTAGACACTTCACCTAACCCTGTCATAAAATTACAAAAACTCAGTCGTAAAGACTGGGGGGACATCAAAGCAATGCTGTTATCAGTGAGATATTACATTGCTTTGCCTAAGCTACAAATAAAGAAATACCAAACATTTATCAACTTATACACAATGTTTTAAAACTATAACAGTGGTTCTTGGTACATTTAGCACGGAAGCAGGTGGATCAGTTTATATATCTGGGTAGCTGATGTGACAACAGGCCAAGAGATACTGTAAATAACCAAATTCCCAAAGCTAAGATGGGACGTGTTTTAGTTTCAAAAAAGCGTGTTCTTAACTCCTCCTAGAAAGATTACAATATGCAAGCTTTCAAGGCAACTCAGGCCCCTTCTTCAGGCAAGATGTTTACAACTTGATTACATCTTGCATATTGTAAACTTTCTAGTTACCCAGTAAAAGGCGTCATTTTGCTACACCCCAGTACTACACAATTTTATCAAAGATGGTACTGTGGGCTACTTCCAGCTTCCTAATGTCTATAACCAGGTCCTTGATTTTGTTAACCCTTAAACTGCCACATACTTGGGGGACGTCAAATAATTTTTTGCTGCACTTTTTAAGTAAACATCACAATTCACCAAGAAAAACTGAAATTTAAATGGAACACATATTTTTTTTCATGCAAAGAGCATCACAATTACTGCAACACTGATCATTTTACACACTGCCAATGAACTGTAAAAACTATTTAAAAAACTACTGGAACATTATGTACAAGGTGCGACTGATGCCATTGATTAACTTCAGTAAATCACCGGGATGCAGGCTTATGGCCTACACAGGCCTAACAGTAAGGCATGAGTTTTGAAATCAAAAATTCCCTCATAACACCATACAGTGATAGTTACTTTAAAAATTTTACAGAATTTTATCCATCCATCCATTTTCCAACCCGCTGAATCCGAACACAGGGTCACGGGGGTCTGCGGGAACCAATCCCAGCCAACACAGGGCACAAGGCAGGAACCAATCCCGGGCAGGGTGCCAACCCACCGCAGGACCAGAATTTTATCAACGATGGTATTGTGAGCTACCTCCAGTTTCCTAGTGTCTATATCCAGGTCCTTGATTTTGTTAAAATTACCAAAGAGACTTCTGTCATGGCACCTCTGCGTGAAAAGGCAAATCTCTTTCATGTAAGTTGTTGTAGACCAGACCAACGATGTTGTGACATTTAATGATGGAAGTGGTGCTGCATATGGCTAGACGGTGAAAACTGGAAGTTCAGCACACTCCACGGTGGGGTTCATTGTTGAAATGGCAGTTGGCTCACACATTTGATGACGTTAAAACTCAACATGGGTAACAAGTTTCAAAAATGAAACCCAGACCTACATTCCACCATAGGCCTAAATCAGAAGTGTGTCAGGTTGCCTAGTTGAGTTCGAAAAACTGCAAAAGATTCAAGCAGTTGTGGTCACACTGAGTCCAAAACAGTACTGAGTTGTATTAAACAAAATGGCGGTTTTATGGTCAGGCAGAGGAAGTGGCGGTCCGCTCACACATTTCATTACCCTATAACTCAACATGGGTGAAAAGTTTCAAAAATGAAACCCAGATCTACAGTACATTCCACCACAGGCCTAAACCAAAAGTGTAGGTCTCACAATTCCAAGCAGCCTCTAAACGGAAGATGCAGGCTTACGGCCTACATAGGCCCAATAGTAAGGCATGAGCTTTGAAATCAAAAATTCCCTCATAACACCATACAGTGATAGCTACTTTAAACCTTTTACAGAATTTTATCAAAGATGGTACTGTGAGCTACCTCCAGTTTCCTGGTGTCTATAAGCAGGCCCTTGATTTTGTTAACATAGCCAAAGAGACTGCTGTCATGGCACCTCTGTGTGAGAAGGCAAATGTCTTTTGTGGACCGCAAGACATCTCATCATTGTTGTAGACCAGACCAATGATGTTGTAAGATTTAATGATGGAAGTGGGGCTGCATATGGCCAGACAGTGAAAGCTGGAAGTTCAGCGCACTCCACGGTGGGGTTTCTTGTTGAGATGACAGTCCACTCATACATTTGATGACCATATAACTCAACATAGGTGACAAGCTTTCAAAAATGAAACCCAAACTTACATTCCACCACAGGCCTAAACCAGAAGTGTAGGTCTCATCACTCCAAGCAGCCTCTAAATTGAAGATGCAGGCTTATGGCCTGCACAGGCCTAATAGTAAGGCATAAGCCTTGAAATCAAAAAATTTCCTCATAACACCACACAGTGATAGTTAATTTAAAAATCTCTACACGAGAAGGCAATTTTCTTTCATGTAAGATGTTCCATCATTGTTGTAGACCAGACCAACGATGTTGTGACATTTAATGATGGAAGGGGGGCATTCATATGGCTAGACAGTGAAAGCTGGGAGTTCAGCACATTCCATGGTGGGGTTCCTTGTTGAGATGACAGTCCGCTCATACATTTGATGACCTTATAATTCACCATGGGTGACAAGTTTCAAAAATGAAACCCAGACCTACATTCCACCACAGGCCTAAACCAGAAGTGTAGGTCTCACCAATCCAAGCAGCCTCTAAACTGAAGATGCAGGCTTACGGCCTGCACAGGCCTAATAGTGAGGCATGAGCTTTAAACTAAAACCTTCCCTCAAAACACCACACAGTGATAGTTACTTTAAAAATTTTACAGAATTTTATTGAGATGGTATTGTGAGCTACCTCCAGCTTCCTAGTGTCTATAAGCAGGTCCTTGATTTTATTAAAATCTTCTGCGTGAGAAGACAAATCTCTTTCATGTAAGACGTCTCATCATTGTTGTAGACCAGACCAACGATGTTGTGACATTTAATGATTTAAGTTACGCTGCATATGGGTAGACGGTGAAAACTGGGAGTTCAGCACACTCCATGGTGGGATGGCTTATTAAGGTGGCAGTCCGCTCACACATTTGATGACCCTAGAACTCAACATGGGTGACAAGTTTCAAAAATGAAATCCAGACTTGCATTCCACCACAGGCCTAAATCAGAAGTGTAGGTCTCACAGTTCCCAGCAGCCTCTAAACTGAAGATGCAGGCTTACGGCCTGCACAGGCCTAATAGTGAGGTATGAGCTTTAAACTAAAACATTCCCTCAAAACACCACACAGTGATAGTTACTTTAAAAATCTCTACATGAGAAGGCAATTCTCTTCCATGTAAGACGTCCCATCATTGTTGTAGACCAGACTAACGATGTTGTGACATTTCATAATGGAAGTGGAGCTGCTAATGGCTAGACGGTGAAAACTGGGTGTTCAGCACACTCCATGGTGGGATGGCTTATTAAGGTGGCAGTTCGCTCACACATTTGATGACCCTATAACTCAACATGGGTGACAAGTTTCAAAAATGAAACCCAGACCTACATTCCACCACACGTCTAAACCAGAAGTGTGTTGGGTTGCCTGGTTGAGTTTGAAAAACTGCAAGAGATTCAAGCAGTTGTGGTCACACTGAGTCCAAAATAGAAATGACTTGTAAGAAACAAAATGGCAGTTTTATGGTCAGGCAGAGGAATTGGCAGTCTGCTCACACATTTGATGACCATATAACTCAACATGGGTGACAAGTTTCAAAAATGAAACCCAGACCTACATTCCACCACAGGCCTAAACCAGAAGTGTAGGTCTCACCAATCCAAGCAGCCTCTAAACCGAAGATGCAGGCTTACGGCCTGCACAGGCCTAATAGTGAGGCATGAGCTTTAAACTAAAACATTCCCTCAAAACACCACACAGTGATAGTTACTTTAAAAATCTCTACATGAGAAGGCAATTCTCTTCCATGTAAGACGTCCCATCATTGTTGTAGACCGGACTAACGATGTTGTGACATTTCATAATGGAAGTGGAGCTGCTAATGGCTAGACGGTGAAAACTGGGAGTTCAGCACACTCCATGGTGAGATGGCTTATTAAGGTGGCAGTCCGCTCACACATTTGATGACCCTATAACTCAACATGGGTGACAAGTTTCAAAAACGAAACCCAGACCTACATTCCACCACAGGCCTAAGCCAGAAGTGTAGGTCTCACCAATCCAAGCAGCCTCTAAACCGAAGATGCAGGCTTACGGCCTGTGCAGGCCTAATAGTGAGGCATGAGCTTTAAGCTAAAACATTCCTTCAAAACACCACACAGTGATAGTTACTTTAAAAATCTCTACATGAGGAGGCAATTCTCTTCCACGTAAGACGTCCCATCATTGTTGTAGACAAGACTAACGATGTTGTGACATTTCATAATGGAAGTGGAGCTGCAAATGGCCAGAGAGTTCACTCCAAGTAGCCAAGCTCCAAACTCAAGATGCAGGCCTATGGCCTACACAAGCTCAAGAGTTCACTAAGGGGTGCAAAATCAAAAACATCCTCCACTCACATCATTGATGGCCCTTAAAGAACAGTGCCCAGAATTTTTTCTTTGTACAACATTAAAAGAATGAAGAAATATGAAAAGAAAATATATATTAGTAATGGAACAAAAAAAAATAAATAAATAAATAAAACAAATAGCTTAGTATAAGTCTAAATGTGTCCTTCTTTCCAGATGGGAGGTTTTTACATTTGTATGAGTGAGTTTGTTTGTTATACAATACACGCAAATGGGAGATGGCACAATGCAACAGCTATTTCCGGCAGGGAACAGTAGAAGGTTTGGTGGTGCATTATGGGGGATGGCTGCTGTGTCCCGTCTGGTCCGGTGCCATATGTGAAAATGGTCTGAGCACAATAAACAAATTACAAAGGCAATGTGACAAAAAAACTTTCACCACCCAGCCAGCCCATATCGAGATAAGCGGAATTTTTAAACGTCCAGATTAATGAGTTACATGTTGTTTTCGAGTTTTTGTTGTGCGCTGGGCACCACTAATCAGGTGGTTGCGTGGACCGTCAAAGGGCTCCAGGCGCAGGAGGCTGTTTTCTCATGGAAGCGTCTGAAAATGTCAGGCAAGTGGGCATGAATGATGTAGCCTGCGAATCAGCGACGCGTGATGCCTGAAGAAATGAGCGTTTGAGTTTAGGACATGTGATTATGGAAATCTGAATGTTCAGGACACATACCATAAAGAAGAAAAAAAAATAATCAAATCTTCGGCTGGCCTTATTTTCTGCTAAATGTTCCTAATAAGAATCGTGTGACGGATATGTTTCAGTTTAGCAATAAAGGAGCCGAAATTCAAAGGCTTTGCATGTGTTGGAAGAAATTTACATGGCACAAACACAAAAAGTGGTCTCACACACCACCGCTGTGAAAATAAGCCCTCAAGGGGGATGTTTATTTCCCATAGTACGTGTTCAGCTAAATACATAAACACTGCCAAGCTAATGAAACAATGGCGTCCAGGCTGAAAGGTCCTTCTAGATGGAGCTTGGACAGGAAGGGAGGCCAAAACAGAGGAATCTTTCAGGTCAGAGGTCTCAAAGCGTGGCATCTCTTAGCTGTGTCCGTGTTCTGGTTAGGCGAGTATTGTTAATGGGTCTGGTATTTAAGGGACAAGTCTCCCATTACTGTCTAAGGCACCGGTGTCGAACTCCCGGCCTGGAGGGCCGCAGTGGCTGCAGGTTTTCATTCTAACCCTTTTCCTAATCAGTGTTCACTGCTAATTAACTCCTTTTCCCTTCATTTTCACAGCCCTGTTTTTAAGGATTCAGTCCTCTGAATTAATTCTTTTCTTCACTAAATGGCAGCCAGAAACAGAAGCGAGACATGAAACGAGCCAACAGATGACCAGCTAAATTGGGGTTTCAAACTCCAGCCAATTTCACTCCAACCAGTTCCTTAATGAGAAGCCGATTCTTGCTGTTAATTAAACCCATTACTTAATTCCACAGCTTGCCGCTGCCCTTATTCTGCTACAGTAGACATTTCCCAAACTGTTGATTTTTGGTTTCTGATTAAATACCTGAGAGATCAGCCTTACAGAGGCCATCACCTTTTTTATGTTCAGATAATGTGGTTAGCTGGTCACCTGTTTGTCTCGTTTTGTGTCTCATTATTGTTTGGCTGCTAATTAAGGAAAAAGAAAGAACTAAGGGGGTCTGAGTCAAGTTAATTAAAACTAAGGCAGAACAAGTTAATTAGCAGCAAAAACTGGTCACTAATTAAGAAGATGGTTAGAATGAACACCTGCAGCCATTGCGGCCCTCCAGGCCCGGAGTTCAACACTCCTGCTCTAAGGTGATTCTGGTGCATCTGTCCGCCATTACCAAACACGCCTAGTCCACTTCTGGGTTTCGGGCAAGAACTAACACTGCCTGGATAGCCAGCCCACCATGGGGCAAACTTGTTAATGTTACACTCACCGGCCACTTTATTAGGTACACCCGCTCAACTGCTTCTTAACGCAAATATCTAATCAGCCAATCACATGGCAGCAGCTCGATACATTTCAGCCTGTAGACATTGTCAAGAAGACCTGCTGAAGTTCACATCTCAATGGGGAAGGAAGGAGATTGAAGTGACTTTGAATGTGGCATGACTGTTGGTGCCAGACAGGCTGGTCTGAGTGTTTCAGAAACTGCTGATCTACTGGGATTTTCACACACAATCATCTCTAGGGTTTACAGAGAATGGTCTGAAAAAGGGAAAATATCAGTGAGTGGCAGTTCTCTGGGTCGGAAATGCCTTCCTGATGCCAGAGGAGAATGGCCAAACTGGTTTGAGCTGATAAAAAGGCAACAGGAACTCAAATAAGCACTCATTACAACCGAGGTGTGCAGAAGAGCATCTCTGAACACACAACACGTCGAACCTTGAAGAAGATGGAGACCACCCGATGTGCCACTCCTGTCAGCTAAGGACAGGCAACTGAGGCTACAATTCACATGGCTCACCAAAACTGGACAATAGTAGATTGGAAAAATGTGGCCTGGTCTCAATTTCTGCTGCAACATTCAGATGGTAGGGTCAACAACAAGAAAGCATGAATCCATCCTGCCTTGTATCAACAGTTCAGGCTGGTGCTGGTGGTGTAATGGTGTGGGGGATATTTTCTTGGCCCACTTTAGCCCCCTTAAGTGCCAACTGAGCATCATTCAAATGCCACAGCCTACCTGAGTATTGTTGCTGATCATGCCCATCCCTTTATGACCGTAGTGCCAGACAGATAGATAGATAGATAGATAGATAGATAGATAGATAGATAGATAGATAGATAGATAGATAGATAGATAGATAGATAGATAGATAGATAGATAGATAGATAGATAGATAGATAGATAGATAGGTGAAAGGCACTATATAATAGATAGATAGATAGATAGATAGATAGATAGATAGATAGATAGATAGATAGATAGATAGATAGATAGATAGATAGATAGATAGATAGATAGATAGATGAAAGGCACTATATAATAGATAGATAGATAGATAGATAGATAGATAGATAGATAGATAGATAGATAGATAGATAGATAGATAGATAGATAGATAGATAGATAGATGAAAGGCACTATATAATAGATAGATAGATAGATAGATAGATAGATAGATAGATAGATAGATAGATAGATAGATAGATAGATAGATAGATAGATAGATAGATAGATAGATAGATAGATAGATAGATAGATGAAAGTGCTCAGGCCAGAATTCCAGTCTGAAAGCCTAGAGCTGTGAGGCCGCAATGCCAATCCACTGTGCCACCGCCCTAGCACTTCTGGCAGGTGGCCAGGGTCCATGCCCGGTCGGCATGCCCCTGCACACTATATCCAGGGGGAGCAGCCCTGGATGGTGCAGTACCTCCCCCTAGACGCTTGATGGCCGCCCCCCTGGGTTGGAGCGATACAATACAATACAATACAGTTTATTTTTGTATAGCCCAAAATCACACAGGAAGTGCCGCAATGGGCTTTAACAGGCCCTGCCTCTTGACAGCCCCCCAGCCTTGACTCTCTAAGAAGACAAGAAAAAGCTCCCAAAAAAGCCTTGTAGGGAAAAATAGAAGAAACCTTGGGAAAGGCAGTTCAAAGAGAGACCCCTTTCCAGGTAGGCTGGGCGTGCAGTGGGTGTCAAAAGAAGGGGGTCAATACAATACAATACAGTACACAGAACAGAACAATTCCTCAATATAGTAAGAAATAAAAAATATACATTTTAGAAGTACAGAGCAGAATTTAACAGTAGATGATATATCCCATAATAAGATTTGGATTTGTGTAGAGTCCTGGAGACCTCATCCTTCAAGCTGCCTCCCCCATTTGGCCGTTCCATGGCTGAAACAGTGCTGGGCCAGCCAATCCGATGAAAGGACCCCTCTTTCCCACGATTCCTGCGATCCTCCATCAGAGATGACTTTTCCTTAGGCAGGCAAAACAACTTAGCAGGTGGGCCATGACACCAAGTGCCACATTTGAGTACCGAGAACAAAAACAGAATAAGTGAGGTTTAGTATACAATTATAACTGTCATGTTACTTATGTTTTAGTGCTAATGACTAACAACAGAGATGCAGTCTGTACAGTTAATCAGCAGCTCTAGTCAGGGTGTGCTAAACTGAAGTAGTGAGTCTTCAGCCAGGATTTAAAAGCTGAGACCGAAGGGGCATCTCTTATAGTAGCAGGCAGACCATTCCACAGTTTAGGGGCCCTGTAACTAAAAGCTCGACCTCCCACTGTTATTTTATTAATCCTTGGAATCATAAGCAGACTGGCATCTTGAGATCTTAATGTGCGCTCTGGTTTGTAAGTCATGATAAGATCCGACAAGTAAGCCGGACCTCGACCATTTAATGCTTTATATGTTAAAAGAAGGATTTTGAAATCTGCCCTAAACTTAACCGGGAGCCAGTGTAAGGATTTAAGAACTGGAGTTATGTGTTCGTATTTTCTTGTTCTTGTAATAGTTCTTGTAGCCACATTTTGGATTAACTGGAGGCTGTATAAAGAACAGTTTGAACATCCAGTGAACACCGCATTGCAGTAGTCAATCCTACTAGAGATAAATGCATGAATTAGTTTCTCAGAATCCTGTTTATTTAAAAAGCGCCTTAATTTCCTAACATTTTTAAGATGGAAGAAACATGTCTTGGACAACTTTGTAATATGCGCTTTAAATGACATGCTAGAGTCAAAGATAACTCCTAGATTGCGGGCTGATTCAGTAAAATTGACTGGGATTCCCACTGAGTTAAATGATGACAAAATATTGTTGTGATCAGCATCATTCCCTCCAACAATTAACATCTCTGTTTTATCTGTATTTAAAGACAAGTAGTTCTTATTCATCCACTCCTTTAATTCACTAACACAACTAATTAAAGACAGCATTGGAGAAACTTCATCTGATTTAAATGAAAGGTATAACTGGGTGTCATCTGCATACGAGTGAAAATTAACATTATGTTTCCTAATGAGAGATCCCAGTGGAAGCATGTACAGTGAAAACAGTAAAGGTCCCAGTACTGAGCCCTGCGGGACACCATATTGAACTTCCGTGTATAATGATGGAGTACTGTCAGCACATTTCTGTACATTTTGGAATCGATTTAATAAGTAAGAACTAAACCAAGCGAGAACGGTGCCTGTAAGCCCAACATCATTTTCTAGCCTGTGCAGTAAAATAGAATGGTCGATGGTGTCAAATGCTGCACTTAAGTCCAACAACATAATTACAGTGGAGTTTCCTTCATCAGAGGATATCAGAATATCGTTTACAACCCGTGTTAGTGCCGTTTCTGTACTATGACCAGTGCGAAAACCAGACTGGAATTTCTCAAATAAATTGTAATGCGTAAGGTGTGTCTGAAGCTGACTGGCGACTACTTTTTCTAGTATTTTAGAGAGAAACGGTAAATTTGAAATAGGCCTATAATTATTTAGTGTATGTGGGTCAAGGTCTGACTTTTTAAGTAATGGTTTAATGACTGACACTTTTAGTGCATCTGGTACTGTGCCATGCAATAATGAACTATTGATAATGTTTAGGATAGGCGCTGCAAGAACACCCATTGCACTTTTTACTAGTTTTGTTGGCACTGGATCTAGGGAACAAGTAGTGGGCTTCATTTTAGAAATTAAATTTAAGACTTCCTGCTCAGTTACAGGATTAAAATTACTAAAGTGCTGAGTGCAATGTGAGACAGGGTCTGCTAAGCTAGTATTTGGTTTGTACTGTGATGCAGAGATCTGGGATCTTATATTTTTAATTTTCTCATTGAAGAAGTTCATAAAGTCTGTACTGCTAATGTCTGTTGGTATTTTGCACTGTTGATCTGAATTTCCATTTGTTAATTTAGCCACTGTTCTAAACAGTACCCGAGGATTTTTATTATTGCTATCTATTAATGTAGAATAGTACTCTGAGCGAGCTTTAAAGAGGGCTTTTTTATATTTATTAACACTCTCTGTCCATGCAATTTGAAAGACATGTAGCTTTGTTGTTCTCCATCTGCGCTCCAGTTTTCGACACTCTAATTTAAGAGCTCGAGTGTTTTCATTAAACCAGGGAGAGTTTCTATGTGCTTTGATCACTTTTGTTTTAAGGGGAGCCACTGTGTCCAGAGCATCTCTCAAGGTCACATTATAATGTGATGTTAGCTGATCTAAATTGTTTTCCGTGTTTACATTTGATGTTAACTGATCTAAATGGTTTTCCACAATTACACTCAACTTACTCAAAGTATCTATAAATTTTGAAGCAGAATTACAATCTAGATGTCGCACTGTCTTTGTTTTAATCTGGGAGTGTGTTGGCAAGGGCAGGACTAAATCAAATGTAATTAAGTAGTGATCGGAAATAACTTCATTTAATGGAGTGATATTTAAATTTTGAATTTCAACTTTGTAAGTTATAATTAAATCTAATGTGTGGTTATGATTATGAGTTGGACCTTTGACATTCTGACAAAATCCTACTGAATTTAACAAATAAGTAAAACATTTGCTAAAAGTGTCAGTTTCCACATCAATGTGTACATTAAAATCCCCCATCAGTACTACGTGATCATAATTTATAGCCAAGTCAGATAAAAGGTTGCTAAATTCAGACATGAACAATGAATACGGCCCTGGTGGTCTATAGACTAGCACTATAATTGTGTTGGAATCTGTTTTAATATTTAAAATGAATGCTTCAAAGGATGTAAAGTTGCCTAAATTTTTAGAAGTGATTTGCATTTTATTACAATGAATTATTCCAAGGCCTCCTCCTTGACCTGAATCTCTAGACTTATGAAGGTTTCCCACAGGGCTCCATGGGAATTGGAGTTGGGTGCAACCCTGTTGGGTCCCGCAGGCACTGCCAGGGGGTGCTGTGTTTGGGACTCCTAAGCCCGTGTAGACAGCATGTCCATCACACCCAGAAGTGCAGCCGGTACTCGGTGATCAAGCACCTGGAGCACTTCCGGGTGAACTATACAAGGAGCCAGTGACCACCACTCAGGGGCCAGAATTGGGAGGAAAAGGACGAGATTGCCAGGGAGGAGTGGTGGTGCCAAAAGGAAGAAAGTGCTTGGTGTATTTGTATACTGTTCTTGGGACTGTGTTGTGGCTGGAGGGATTACGGGGAAAACGTGCCCTCCATCTGAAGAATAATAAACAGTTTATTCATTTTACACGTGCCTCCCTTGTCTAATCTGTTTCGGGTCGGGCGCTATACAGCATCCCATCTTACATACTGTACTGATTTTATTTATTATTGAGATGTAACTCAGAAGTTAGGTTTTGTTATTTAGCCATGTTTACTCAGAAAGCATGAAATCCATCTTCTCAGTTACATCCACATAGCCAAAATAAAAACCACATTTGAAGAAGAGTCTGAAATTTCACAAACTTCAGACACTTTAACTTTTAGGAGTAGTCTTATAGTCAGTACCTCTGAGAACTGACAGACTCACCTAGACATGCTCTCCATACTTATAAGGGCTGGCTCTAAAACTCTCATATTTGGCTACTTATGATATATTTTGTTAAAAAAAAAACCTGGAATTCCTGAAGCGGGACGTGTAGGTCTTTAAAGCAAGTGCCCTCCCTGATCTAGCGAAGGTAAGCGCCATGTGTAGTGGGTGTCTGTCATCAGCCGAGGTGATTTCCAGTTTCTTCTCCATTGTCCTGTGGCTTGTGCTTATCAGTCATCCACATCAGCACCATAAATTCTTGGCTGTCTGTCTGATAACCTTTTTCTTTTTTTTTTAATTTTCATTTGTCAGGCCTCTAAAGTAGGCAAAGTCGCTGAAGGCGCTGACAGGCCGGATCACGCTGTCATAAGAAGATAGCACGAGGTCAATATACGATTTGAATTTCCCGAGGAGACGTAAGTGCTGATATCATTTAGAATAGATATTCTTTATATTAACATTCTAACTTGGATTGTAATCAAAGCGAGTTCTTACAATAGATGGTTGTTTTCAGCCGCTATTCCTTTGAACTAAGAGGAGCGAACATACAAATTTCTTTAGTCTTTTTGTCATTCAGAGATATAATCGATATAATTAGATAAATTCACTAAGCAGTACACTTGATTGAGGTAATGGCTTTCATCGTCACTAGATACTGTATGTGTTCTATCACCACAGTGTCATCAGCATTCTTGATAAAGAACAATAACCATCATTCTGTCTCAGATCACAGGTATAGAACATAAAGGAGACAGAGCTATGGCAAGCCAGATTAACATTTAGAGATAGCTCAGAATAAATTTTAAGATATCTGGAAATGCATTTTAGATATCTAAAATCGAATTACAGATATCTAAAAATGTATCTATTTTAAGATATCTAAAAAAGCATTTTATGATATCTCAAATAGATTTCAAGATATCTTGAAATGATGTGCTGTACATTTTGAAATATCTGGAATGCATTTTAAGATTTTTTAAATGCAATCCGAGATATCTCAAAATAGGTTCCTGTGCATTTTGAGATACAGTAATCCCTCACTTATTGCGGCCGACCACGATAACTGAATTTCCGCGAAGTAGGGACACCATATTTATTTAATTATTTAACGTTTATTTGGACGTTTTTAAACCCTCCCTGTTTTTTACAACCCACCCTTTACTCGATTAATAACAGGGACAACTGCTAAGCAATATGAAATCGGTAGATAAGTTTACACTTACTGTATAGCGAAGTACACGTAGCAGCTTGTAGGCGGTCATGACGTCGTCGACCTTGTTGCAAAGACTCCTAAAGCAGATTCTATCCAGACTACTGCCTTATCACGTCCACTTGCAACTCGTTTTGCACCCTGGTTAAAGGTTCTTATATGCTTTTCCTCCTTTTTAAATAAAAAGAATCGTGGACTCATTAAAACTTTTACCTTTTCTAAAATCATTTGCATCTTCTGTTGGAGCTTGGACACGGCCCCTGAAGCAGTAGCAGGAGCACATTAATGCTAAATGAGTGAGATGAGACTTCCTGGTTAATGCAGCACTCCGTCGCTGAGCCAATCAGCAGCACACAGGAACTTAACTGCGTGCTCTGATTGGGTAGCTTCTCAGCTATCCGCCAATAGCATCTCTTGTATGAAATCAACTGGGCAAGCCAACTGAGAAAGCAAGTACCAGAAGTAAAAAGACCCATTGTCCGCAGAAACCCGCGAAGCAGCGAAAAATCCGCGTTATATATTTAGATATGCTTACATATAAAATCCGCGAAGTCGTGAATCCGCAAAAAGTGAACCGCGAAGTAGCGAGGGATTACTGTATCTCAAATACATTTTGAGATATTTCGAAATCACTTCCTGTAAAATTTCCTATTCTTTCAATGGGACTTCCTGTCTATTTTAAGATATCTCAAAATGTATTTCAGATATCTTGAAATGCACGGGAAGTTATTTTAAGATATCTGAAAATCTATTTGAGATATCTTAAAATGTGCAGGAAGTTATGTTGAGATATCTGAAAATGAGTGGGAAGTTATTTTAGGATATCTCGAAATATAATTAAGATATCTCAAAAAGCATTTAAGATTACTTAAAATTCATTGTTGTTTGAGATATCTAGAATACATTTTTAGATATCTAAAATTAATTTCAATGGGTCTTGGCTCCATTTCAGATATCTAACAATGTATTTAAAGATATCTCAAATGCATTTAAAGATATCTTTAAAAGGACAATTATTTCAAGATATCTCAATAGTATTTTCAGATATCTACAATACAATTTAAGATATCTGAAATAAATTTCCAGATATCTCAACATCACTTCCTGCTCATTTCAAGATATCTCAAATACATTTTCAGATATCTTATAGTAAACAAGAAGTTCCATTGAGATAATAGGCAGTTTTACAGGAAATGATTGAGATATCTTGAAATGCACGAAAGGTCAATTTAAGATATCTGAAAATTCATTTGAGATATCTTCGTTATTGTACCTCCTACTATGTTTCTTGTGTTTTGAGGGTGGTTCCCCAGGAGGCGGAGCCTCCTGACCATCACTGCAAGGCACTGCCCTCATCCCCAAAACGACTGAAATGCACGAAAGGTCAATTTAAGATATCTGAAAATTCATATGAGATATCTTGAAATGCATTTGAGATATCTCGAAATGTATTGCAGATATCTTAAAATGTGAAGGAAATTATTTTAAGATATCTCAAAGCGAGTTTCAGATATCTTAAAAAGTAAATTACATCTCAAGATATCTGAAATTCATTTTGAGATATCTCTAAATGTTAATTCGTCTTTCCATACAGCGCACAACCTTGAGGAGCCTCAGAGTGTTGTCACTCACGTGTGCCATGGCGGCGCCACACGTGAGGTAAACTGGGGGACAGCTTTAAGTAAGATACAGTTTGAATATCTCTGCCTCTTCTAGCCTTAGAGTGGAGGTGAAGACCTCGGAAAAGCCATGATGATGCTGCTAGTCCACCCCACAAGCTTCACCCCTTCTATGTAAGAAACGAATCAACCAGAAGTCGGAGTTCTTTCATTGGACCACATCTGTTGGAACCGGACGACCTGCAGCTGCAATCCAAACCATACCTCTGAAACAATTCCTAATTACTTTATTTGTTGTTCCTTTTTTTTCTCCTTTGGTTTATTAGCATCTTTGCTATATTATTTTTAATTCCTAACCATCCTTCTAAACATTGTGAGGGATGGCCGTCAGCTTATCCCCAGCCACTACATCCAGGCCGCTAGATGGGGTCCTCCCTGCAACATGGAGGTGCCCCGGATTCGCGCAGGGCATCATGGAAAATGGAGTTGGTCTTCACAGCCCTGCTGGATACCGTGGGTGCCACCAGGGGACGCTGCAGGGAGACACGAAGATTGTTGTTTCTATTACAACCTGGATGTACTCCTAAGTCATCGGGACGGAAGGACAGAAGTACTTCTGGGCTGAAGAAAAATATGAATCTTCAACCGACCCGGAAGTACTAGTGAATCACAGGGTCTGAAGGACAGGAGCACTTCCGGGTCACGGACTGTATAAAAGGACTATGGGAAACCCAGCAAGCTGAGCCAGAGTTGGGAGGAAGTGTGACGGAGCTGCTGGATGGAGAGGAGGATTTATTGTGAATATTGTATTGATGGTTGAGTATTGTGGAGGTGGAGGTGCTTTGTGCACTTTATTGAAAATATTAAAATTATTTCTGGTACTTTTACCTGGTGTCTGGACATGTTGTCTGTGGAGTTTGAGGAGCGATAGCGCCCTCTAGTGTCACAACATCCATTTCCCAAACCCTCTTCATTCATTTCAGGGTTTTAGGAGTCAATCACTTTACAGTAGACAACTCAACACTGGACAGCGTATAAATCACACGATAGGCCCGAGGCACAATTTCGGTGTATCAAATTTTACAATACAAAACAACAGCAATACAACAAGTGGTCTGATTGTTTAATAAAATCTTTAAAAGCGAAAAGATGCCCTGAGAAGTGGAGAAGACGTATATTAATACCAAATTTCAAGAATAAGGAAAATGTGCAGAGCTACGGTAACTACAGGGGTTTAAAACTGATCAGCTACACCATGAAGATATGGGAAAGATAGATAGATAGATAGATAGATAGATAGATAGATAGATAGATAGATAGATAGATAGATAGATAGATAGATAGATAGATAGATAGATAGATAGATAGATAGATAGATAGATAGATAGATAGATAGATAGATAGATAGATAGATAGATAGATAGATAGATACTTTATTAATCCCAAGGGGAAATTCACAATATCTGTCGGACTGAGAGGAGAGGTGGAGATCTGTGAGCAGCAATATGGTTTCATGCCAGCAAAAAGTCCTACAGATGTGATGTTTGCTTTAAGAGTGTTGACGGAGAAGTACAGAGAAGGTCCGAAGAAATTGCAGTGCGTGTTTATGGACTAAGGAAACGCGTATGACAAGGTGCCAAGAGAGGAGTTCTGATACTGTGTGAGGAAGTTGGGAAAGTAGAAAAGTATGTGAGGGTGGTGCAGGATATGTATGAGGACAGTGTGACTGTGGTGAGATGTATGCAGTAGAAATGACAGCCTGGCTCACAGTGAGAGTGGAATTACATCAAGGATCGGCTCTGGGCCCTTTCCTCTTTGCAACGGTGATGGGCAGGTTGACAGATGAGGTCAGACAGGAGTCTCCGTGGACTGTGATGTTAGCAGATGACACTGTGGTCAGTAGAGAGAGTAGACAGCAGGTTGAATTAAAGGCACACTTTGAAAACAATTCAGATCTCAATGGGAAAAAAAAAATCCTGCTGGCTCTCTCTACTGCTATGGACTGATATGGTGATGTGTGAGGAACGAAAGGATGGAAATGAAAATGATCAATGGACAGAAAGAGGGCTGAACTCAAAGACACCCCGAAAATCAAAGGGACAAAATGATGTAGCAGGCAGGCAGACGAGTCCATTTTGACGAAATTTCATTGCAAAAACTCCAAATCGTACTCAGTAGTCTGTATGCCCCAAACCAGGTATTTGTATGCATGCCTGACAACGTCCTAATGAGACAACGGATGATGTCCTGGGGGATCTTCTCACAGATCTTGACCAGGACATCACTGATCTCCTGGACAGTCTGAGGCGTCGGATGGACCGAAACATAATGTCCCACCCAGAGGTGTTCTATTGGATTGAGGTCAGGTGACTGAGCGTGGGGGCCAGTCAATGGTATCAATTCCTTCATCCTCTCGCCACATGAGGACGGGCATTGTCGTGCACCAGGAGGAACCCAGGAGCCACTACACCAGCATAGGGTCTGACAATGGTTCAGAGGATTTCATCCCGATACCTAATGGCAGTCAAGGTGCTGTTATCTAGCCTGTAGAGGTCTGTGCATCTCTCCATGGATATGCCTCCCCAGATATATCATCACTGACCCACCACCAAAGCGGTCATGCTGAACGATGTTACAGGCAGCATAACGTTCTCCATGGCTTCTCCAGACCCTTTCACGTTCTTTCACATGTGCTCAGGGTGAACCTGCTCTCATCTGTGAAAAGCACAGGGCGCCAGTGGTGGACCTGCCAATTCTGGTATTCTATGGCAAATGCCAATCGAGCTTCACGGTGCCCACTAGAGGACGTTGGGCCCTCAGGCCACCCTCATGAAGTCTGTTTCTGATTGTTTGGTCAGAGACATTCACACCAGTGTTCTGCCTGCCTGCTGGAGGTCATTTTGTAGGCTCTGCCAGTGCTCATTCTGTTCCTCTTTGCCCAAAGGAGCAGATACCGGTGGGTCCTGCTGATGGGTTAAGAACCTTCTACGAGGGGACCTGTCCAGCTCTCCTGGAGTAACTGCCTGTCTCCAGGAATCTCCTCCATGCCTTTGAGACTGTGCTGGGAGACACAGCAAACCTTCTGGCAATGGCATGTATTGATGTGCCTGCCATCCTGGAGAAGTTGGACTACCTGTGCCACCTCTGTAAGGTCCAGGTATGGCCTCATGCTACCAGTAGTGACACTGACCGTAGCCAAACGCAAAACGGGTGACAAAACAGATGAGGAGGGAAAAATGTCAGTGGTCTCCCTCCTCCTGTTAAACCATTCATTCCTGTTTTGGGGGTCGTCTCATTGTTGCCCCTCTAGTGCACCAAAGCAGCTGAAACTGATAAACAAGCCCCTCTGCTACTTCACTGAGCAGATCAATAGCCCAGAAGGTTCACTGACTTGATGCTGTACTCTCATTAAAAAGTGGTCCTTTAATTATTCTGAGCAATATATTTATAATAGACTCAAGTTTTGGATTCGACTCAAAAGTGTGAAAGTGGTGGGTGCCATACTAACAGCTGATGAAAGACCACCGTGATGTCATCCAAGATACCGTAGTTTGGAATAAAATCAAAGCCAGCTGATGCAAAGATAACTGATAAAATCCCTTTTCAATGACAAATGAATTCAGAGCTGCTTATAACGGGGGGATTAAATGGCCTCCAAATGTGGCTGTCTGCAATTTTAATAAAACACCAAGGTCAGAAGTGATTAGCGCTGCGGCTACTTCAGCTTTGATTCTGTCAGCAGTCATCAGACGCCATGCCAAAAAGATGAAGTAACGCGAAAACAGAAGAAAACAGGGAATCTGCTGGTAGAAAGTTTCTAATCAAATGTTAGTTCTGGCGACATTGTTAATTACTTTCATTTTTTTTGCGCGCAGTTCTTTATTTTCCTAATGGATCTTGTTTCTGTACAAATAAATCCTGCATCTGTGGCACTCCAACATGGCACTGCTCATGTCAAAGAAGGCCTGTGATGTCTCCCTGTGCCCACAACCAATGGTCGGGACATCTGGTAGTTCATAAGCCAAACTTATAACCATAAGCCGACCAGCAGCAAGTGAGGAGACAAACACAAATTTCCAATGTACAAAACAGTGCAGTTTTTATTATAAAGTGTATAAAATAATAAGAAAACAACAGTGGAGACAGCGTCTGTAAGTGAGCAATAAATCAACAAAATCCGATCCATCCATCCATTATCCAGCCCGCTATATCCTAACTACAGGGTGTCACGGGGGTCTGCTGGAGCCAATCCCAGTCAGCACAGGGCGCAAGGCAGGAAACAAACCCCGGGCAGGGCGCCAGCCCACCGCAGGGCACAAATCCAATCCTCCATCCGTAATATAAAACCATCTTCAATTAGAACCCTGACAAACACAGCCGGTTCTGCCATGTATGCCAACTAATGTTGTCATCCTAGGGTGATAAAATTTGGCGGGTGACATTTTTTTTAAACAATACTAGGGGGTTCCACCTCCTGCTCGCTTCACTCGCCAACACCTGGGTTTGGTTTACTGGATATACAATTTAAAGAGACAACTGTTACATATGCATTATTTTCACTTTTACTTTAACACTTTAGTAAAAATAATATTTGGAATTAACTTTTCTTCACTGTGTTCGCTTCCCGTGTCCTCCCTGCGTGGAATTTCCATGTTCTCCCCGTGTCTGCGTGGGTTTCATCCCACAGTCCAAAGACATGCAGGTTAGGTGCATTGGCGATCCGAAATTGTCCCTAGTGTGTGCTTGGTGTGTGTGTGTGTGTGTGTGTGTGTGTGTGTGTGTGTGTGTGCCCTGCGGTGGGCTGGCGCCCTGCCCAAGGATTTGTTCCTGCCTTGCGCCCTGTGTTGGCTGGGATTGGCTCCAGCAGACCCCCATGACCCTGTGTTAGGATATAGTGGGTTGGAAAATGACTGACTGACTTTTCTTCAAGATCGCATTGAATTTTGATTCCATGTTGAGACTTACATCGTGACAACGCAACATATAAACTGCCTGTGACTGAAAATCGTTTCTTTCTCTCTAATAAATGTGTGAATCTAATAAGTGTGAATTTCCGCTTGGGAATAATAAAGTATCTATCTATCTATCTATCTATCTATCTATCTATCTATCTATCTATCTATCTATCTATCTATCTATCTATCTATCTATCTATCTATCTATCTATCTATCTATAGTGCCTTTCATCTATCTATCTATCTATCTATCTATCTATCTATCTATCTATCTATCTATCTATCTATCTATCTATAGTGCCTTTCATCTATCTATCTATCTATCTATCTATCTATCTATCTATCTATCTATCTATCTATCTATCTATCTGTTATATAGTGCCTTTCAACTATCTATCTATCTATCTATCTATCTATCTATCTATCTATCTATCTATCTATCTATCTATCTATCTATCTATCTATCTATCTATCTATCTATAGTGCCTTTCATCTATCTATCTATCTATCTATCTATCTATCTATCTATCTATCTATCTATCTATCTATCTATCTATCTATCGTGCTTTTCAACTATCTGTCTATCTACTGTATATGTTATATAGTGCCTTTCAACTATCTATCTATTATATAGTGCCTTTAATCTCTATCTATCTATCTATCTATCTATCTATCTATCTATCTATCTATCTATCTATCTATCTATCTATCTATCTATCTATCATGCCTTTCATCTATCTATCTATCTATCTATCTATCTATCTATCTATCTATCTATCTATCTATTATATAGTGCCTTTCAACTATCTATCTATCTATTATATAGTGCCTTTCAACTATCTATCTATCTATAGTGCCTTTCAACTATCTATCTATTATATAGTACCTTTAATCTCTATCTATCTATCTATCTATCTATCTATCTATCTATCTATCTATCTATCTATCTATCTATCTATCTATCTATCTATCTATCTATCTATCGTGCCTTTCATCTATCTATCTATCTATCTATCTATCTATCTATCTATCTATCTATCTATCTATCTATCTATCTATCTATCTATCTATCTATCTATTATATAGTGCCTTTCAACTATCTATCTATTATATAGTACCTTTTCTATCTATCTATCTATCTATCTATCTATCTATCTATCTATCTATCTATCTATCTATCTATCTATCTATTATATAGTGCCTTTCAACTATCTATCTATCTATCTATCTATCTATCTATCTATCTATCTATCTATCTATCTATCTATCTATAGTGCTTTTCAACTATCTGTCTATCTACTGTATATGTTATATAGTGCCTTTCAACTATCTATCTATTATATAGTGCCTTTCAACTATCTATCTATCTATCTATCTATTATATAGTGCCTTTCAACTATCTATCTATCTATCTATCTATCTATCTATCTATCTATCTATCTATCTATCTATCTATCTATCTATCTATCTATCTATCTAATAAATAAAATGACTTTCTCGAATGTGTGTCCATGCTCTTTCTTCTTCGTTTAGTGTCATCTATCTATCCATCCATCCATTTTCCAACCCACTGAATCCGAACACAGGGTCATGGGGTTCTGCTGGAGCCAATCCCAGCCAACTGAATCCGAACACAGGGTGCGTGGCAGGAACAAATCCCTGGGCAGGGCGCCAGCCCACCGCAGGGCACACACACACACACCAGGCTAATTTAGAATCGCCAATCCACCTAACCTGCATGTCTTTAGTCTGCAGGAGGAAACCGGAGCACTGGGAAGAAACCCACGCAGACACGGGGAGAACATGCAAACTCCACGCAGGGCAGGACCCGGGAAGTGAACCCGGGTCTCCTTACTGCGAGGTAGCAGCGCTACCCACTGCGCCACCGTGCCACCCGATGTGTCATCTTGAACATATAAAATTATGGTCCTGATAAAATTTATAACAGCTGAGAGCACAGGACGTGTGTCTGCCCAAAGCATTGACACAACTGAGGCACAACTGAGGTTAGATGACCGTGGTCTTGTTTGAAAATCGTTATAAGTATGACGTGACTTGTAAGAAACTCATGGCAAAAGTCACCGTCTTGTGGGACTTGCTTCCAAAGTTTGCAAATATGGCATGACTTGAAAGAATCTCATGTTAAAAGTCTCCGTCTCACGGGACATCATACTGCACCAACGTTTTTGGAATTTTTTCATTCTCGCTGGCAACACGAATTACACGAGCTACAAGTCTCCGACTTAAAGTTTCAATCCGAACAATACATTCAATCTCTTTTCGCTGTTCCGTTATTTCACTGTGTAATAATTTCCATTTGTTTGAGCTAATGCGATCTTTACCATCCATTTTTTGAAACTTTCAAATTTTCGTACTTCCATTATCTCTAACCTGCTCTGCTTGTGTACCGCGCCTCGTCTCGTGGGACATGTAACTGTTTTTCCGAGAAAATCACGTCTCGTCTCCTTCCAAGATTTTTTTTTTTTGAATAGAGAGACAAACAGCTCTCCAAATATGAATAACATTTTAGAATAAGCATTTATAATAGGGAAAGGATTCTCTTCCCTCTTTTCTACTGTTAAGGTTTTCCTCTGGCTGTAGGCCTTCCTCTCTTTCTCATGGGTGAGGGTTGAACTGAATTCAGTTTTGTTAAGTTTGACTTATTTGTATGGAATATTACTTGCTTGTAATAAATGCAATGAAATAAAACAACTCTCCAATTATTCTGTTTTACGTTATTATCACATATGTGCACTTGGGAGACAACTTGAGGGCACATCTAATTGTAATTCCACACCAAGCCAAGGGTTGGCACTGTTGCCTAATGCTTCTCCTCCTTTTTGTCCTACAGATCGAGTGACGTCAGTTCCTGGTCATCGTTTCCTGGCCTCCTCCCTTGTGGTCTGGCCTTCTTTTAAGGGGTAATGTCGCTATCTTTGAATGAGTCGATAACTTGACTCCAGTCTATAAAGACCTCTTTGCATTGTTCCATTAATTATATTTAGGTTTGCCATCGAGGTGCTCCAACTCGTCATCTTTGTCTTTTCTATTTCTTACATTATTTTCGTATATGTTTGATGTTAACGTCTGATGAACTTCATAGATGTCAGTCAGTCAGTCATTGTCTAACCCACTATATCCTAACACAGGGTCACAGGGGTCTGCTGGAGCCAATGCCAGCCAACACAGGGCCCAAGGCAGGAAACAAACCCCGGGGAGGGCGCCAGCCCACTGCAGAACTTCATAGATGTGGTCCTCCAAATTCTAGAATGCACTGATACTGATGCTCGGCTCTTCAGCTTCAGTACGTGTTTATCCTCGAGTTCTCATGGAGGTTAGCGAGTACAGATATAACATCTTGACGCATATTTTCAGGAAGTTACTGCACATTGGGAAAATTCCAAAGGATTTAAAAATGGCAAACCTTAGCCCCATATATAAAATGGGTGACCAGGCAGATCCAGGCAACTATTGACCAGTAAGCTAAATGTGTACCACAGTGAAATTAATGGAAGGAATTATTAAGGACTAGCCGTTCCCCGCGGCTCCTCCTGCGTAGCAGTGAAATGGGACAAACTTTTAAAATTAATAGACAAGCAGGTATCTCTAGCTAAGCGGAGGCAAAGTACACTCCAAAACGTGGCGACAAGTAGAGCGACTCGAACGGAGCCTGGCGCATGAGTGAGGAGGGCCCCACCCGGCGCCCCACTCCTGACGTCATGCTTCCCCCTCCCCTCGGCCCGCAGCCTCTGTCTCGAGATTAGCATGAATATATCACTCCTGCAAGTGAACTATGATTCTCAGTGCGATCAGAGAAGTCGCAAAAATTAACCGGAACGTTCAAGCAAATTTCAGAAAAAATTCTGATCTAAATCTGTTAAGTAGTTCTCTCCTTCATTAGCTAAGTGGAGGTAAGGTACACCCCCCCAATGCTGGCGCGTAAGTGAGGAGGGCCCTACCCCACCTCCCCTCAACCCGCTGCGTGTCTCTAGGATTTGCGCAAATAAATTGGTAACCGTAAGCAAACTATGATACTTAGCACGATGAGTGAAGTCGCAAAATCAACCGGAATGTTCAAGCAAATTATAGAAAACAACCCGATCTAAATCCGTTAAATAGTCAGTGATACAGACAGACTGAGAGACGTTGGATTTTATATACAGTGCATCCGGAAAGTATTCCCAGCGCATCACTTTTTCCACATTTTCTTATGTTACAGCCTTATTCCAAAATGGATTAAATTCATTTTTTTCCTCAGAATTCTATACACAACACCCCATAATGACAACGTGAAAAAAGTTTACTTGAGATTTTTGCAAATTTATTAAAAATAAAAAAACTGATAAATCCCATGTACATAAGTATTCACAGCCTTTGCTCAATACTTTGTCGATGCCCCTTTGGCAGCAATTACAGCCTCAAGTCTTGTTGAATATGATGCCACAAGCTTGGCACACCTATCCTTGGCCAGTTTCTCATTTTCCTCTTTGCAGCACCTCTCAAGCTCCATCAGGTTGGGTGGGAAGCGTCGGTGCACAGCCATTTTAAGATCTCTCCAGAGATGTTCAATCGGATTCAAGTCTGGGCTCTGGCTGGGCCACTCAAGGACATTCACAGAGTTGTCCTGAAGCCACTCCTTTGATATCTTGGCTGTGTGCTTAGGGTCGTTGTCCTGCTGAAAGATGAACCGTCGCCCCAGTCTGAGGTCAAGAG
Source organism: Erpetoichthys calabaricus (assembly GCF_900747795.2). Taxonomy (NCBI): domain Eukaryota; kingdom Metazoa; phylum Chordata; class Cladistia; order Polypteriformes; family Polypteridae; genus Erpetoichthys; species Erpetoichthys calabaricus. The sequence goes on from NC_041400.2 coordinate 188,398,692, forward strand.
CGCTCTGGAGCAGGTTTTCATCCAGGATGTCTCTGTACATTGCTGCAGTCATCTTTCCCTTTATCCTGACTAGTCTCCCAGTCCCTGCCGCTGAAAAACATCCCCACAGCATGATGCTGCCACCACCATGCTTCACTGTAGGGATGGTGCCAGGTTTCCTCCAAACGTGACGCCTGGCATTCACACCAAAGAGTTCAATTTTTTGTCTCATCAGACCAGAGAATTTTCTTTCTCATGGTCTGAGAGTCCTTCAGGTGCCTTTTGGCAAACTCCAGGTGGGCTGCCATGTGCCTTTTACTAAAGAGAGGCTTCCGTCTGGCCACTCTACCATACAGGTCTGATTGGTGGATTGCTGCAGTGATGGTTGTCCTTCTGGAAGGTTCTCCTCTGTCCACAGAGGACCTCTGGAGCTCTGACAGAGTGACCATCGGGTTCTTGGTCACCTTCCTGACTAAGGCCCTTCTCCCCCAATCGCTCAGTTTAGATGGCCGTCCAGCTCTAGGAAGAGTCCTGGTGGTTTCGAACTTCTTCCACTTACAGATGATGGAGGCCACTGTGCTCATTGGGACCTTCAAAGCAGCAGAAATTTTTCTGTAACCTTCTCCAGATTTGTGCCTCGAGACAATCCTGTCCTGAGGTCTACAGACAATTCCTTTGACTTCATGCTTGGTTTGTGCTCTGACATGAACTGTCAACTGTGGGACCTTATATAGACAGGTGTGTGCCTTTCCAAATCATGTCCACTCAACTGAATTTACCACAGGTGGACTCCAATGAAGCTGCAGAAACATCTCAAGGATGATCAGGGGAAACAGGATGCACCTGAGCTCAATTTCTAGCTTCATGGCAAAGGCTGTGAATACTTAAGTACATGTGCGTTCTCAATTTGTTTATTTTTTATTAATTTGCAAAAATCTCAAGTAAACTTTTTTCACGTTGTCATTATGGGTGTGTTGTGTGTAGAATTCTGAGGAAAAAAATGAATTTAATCCATTTTGGAATAAGGCTGTAACATAACAAAATGTGGAAAAAGTGATGCACTGTGAATACTTTCCGGATGCAATGTATATAGAGATAAGATTGAGCAACACCTGGCAAGTACAAGAGTTTTACTGAACAGTCAGCATGGGGTCAGAAGAGGGAGGTCGTGTTTTACTAACATGCTGGAATTCTATGAGCAGGCAACAAAAGGAAACGACCAGAGAGGAGCAGATGAGATTATTGACGTGGACATTCAAATTGTTCTATCATGGTGTGGATAGCAGGAGAAATGGGGTAGGAGTTATTCTGAAGGAACAGTATGTCAAGAGTGTTTTGGAGGTGAAAAGTGTGTCAGACAGAGTAATGATTATGAAGCTGGAAATTGGAGGTGTGATGATGAATGTTGTTAGTGCATATGCACCTCAAGTTGGGTGTGTGATGGACGAGAAAGAAGATTTTTGGAGTGAGTTGGATGAAGTGGTGAACAGTGTATCCAAGGGACAGAAAGTATTGATTGGAGCGGATTTCAATGGACATGTTGTTGAAGGGAACAGAGGAGATGAGGAGGTGATGGGTAGGCATGGTGTCAAGGAGAGGAATGAAGAAGGTCAGAGGATAGTGGATTTTTCCAAAAGGATGAACATGGCTGTGGTGAATATGTATTTTAAGAAGAGGGAGGAACATAAGGTGACGTACAAGAGTGGAGGAAGATGCACACAGGTAGATTACATCCTCTGAAGGAGGGTCAGTCAGAAAGAGTTTGGAGACTGCAAACTGGTGGCAGGGGAAAGTGTAGTTAAGCAGCATAGGATGGTGGTCTGTAGGATGACGTTGGAGATCAAGAAGAGAGTGAGGGCAGAGCCAAGGATCAAAAAAGGTTGAGGAGACCCTGGAGATGTGGAGATATGCTCTAGAGAGGAGAGGAATGAAGGTCAGTAGGAACAAGACAGAATACATGTGTGTAAATGAGAGGGAGGTCAGTGGAATGGTGAGGATGCAGGGAGTAGAGTTGGTGAAGGTGGATTATGTTTAAATACTTGGGATCAACAGTACAGAGTAATGGGGATTGTGAAAGAGAGGTGAAAAAGAGAGTGCAGGCAGGGTGGAATGGCTGGAGAAGAGTGTCAGGAGTGATTTGTGACAGACAGGTATCAGCAAGAGTGAAAGGGAAGGTCTACAGGACAATAGTGAGACCAGCTATGTTATATGGGTTGGTGACAGTGGCACTGACCAGAAAGCAGGAGACAGAGCTGGAGGTGGCAGAGTTTAAGATGCTAAGATTTGCATTGGGTGTGACGAGATGGACAGGATTAGAAATGAGGACATTAGAGGGTCAGCTCAAGTTGGACTAGTGGGAGACAAAGTCAGAGAGGCGAGATTGCGTTGGTTTGGACATGTGCGGAGGAGAGATTCTGGGTATATTGGGAGAAGGATGCTAAGGATAGAGCTGCCAGGGAAGAGGAGAAGAGGAAGGTCTAAGAGAAGGTTTATGGATGTGGTGAGAGAGGACATGCAGGTGATGGGTATGACAGAATAAGATGACGAGGACAGGAAGATATGAAAGAAGATGATCCACTGTGGCAACCCCTAACGGGAGCAGCTGAAAGGAGAAGAAGAAAAGGAGGATATTAACTGACACCTTTATCAGACACATTCTTACATTTCCCATCATTCTTTAAAGTAATCATGCAGCAGAGATTACTTGTAATATACATAAACTCTGTATGCTAAATTCTGACAGGAAAGAGGAAAAGAGGAAGGCCTAAGAGGAGGTTTATGGATGTGGTGAGAGAGGACATGCAGGTGATGGGTGTGACAAAATAAGATGACGAGGACAGGAAGATATGGAAGAAGATGAACCGCTGTGGTGACCCTTAATGGGAGCAGCCGAAAGAAGAAGAAGAAGATAAATGATTTGGATAGGAATCGAAATAGCAAGCTGGTTAAGTATGCAGATAATACCAAGCTAGGTGGATTGGCAGATCATATTGAATCCGTTGAATCATCATGCAGGAACTTGGACAGCACATAGGTTTGGCAGATTTGTGGCAGATGAAATGTAATGTCAGTAAATGTAAAGTATTACACATAGGAAGTAAAAATGTGAGGTTTTAATACACAATGGGAGGACTGAAAATTGAGAGTCCACCTTATGAGAAGGATTTAGGAGTTGTAGTAGATTCAACGCTATCAACTGCCAGACTGTGTTCAGAAGCCATAAAAAAGGCTAACAGAATGTCAGGTTATATAGCGCCTTGATGTGTGGAGTACAAGTCACAGGAGGTTCTGCTCAGGCTTTATAACACACTGGTGAGGCCTCATCTGGAGTGCTGGGTGCAGTTTTGATCTCCAGGCTATAAAAACGACATAATAGCACAAGAGAAGGTCCAGAGAAGCGTGACAAGTCTGAGTCCAGGGCAGCAGGGGTTGAGTTAAAGATTAAGCTGAGTCTTTACAGTTTAAACATAAGGAGGTTAAGAGCTGACATGACTGAAGTGTTTAAAATGATGAAGGGAATTAGTCCAGTGGATCGAGACTGGGACATTACAATGAGTTCATCAAGAACACGGGGACACAGTTGGTAACTTGTTAAAGGTAAAGTTTGCACAAAAATCGGGAAGTTTTTCTTCAAGAATGAACCACCGACACTTGGAATAAGTGTCCATGTACTGTGGTAGACAGTAGAGGACTTGTAGGGACTTTTCAAAACTCGAATTGATGTTATTTTAGAAGAATGAAGTTGATTTTGGTCACCTTAAGGTTTCAGCGATGTCTCAGATGGATTTATTCTTGTTTATCAGCCTCATAATGGCTTCTTTCATTTTCATCGGCACATCTCTTGTTCTCATCAATGTCAACTACAGACTTTGAATTGTAACATTTCTCAAAGCTTCATTTTAGTGTAACCCTGATATTCTGTATATGTATTGAATTATCATTGTTATCATATCTCCACAATCCATACTATCCCCTACTTTCTCTACTGTTCTCTTTCTGGTTTCCTGTGGTGCCAATCTGCACCCCCTGCCACCTGATCAGGGCACCATGCAGTCCCTCCATTGATGGATTTGAAGGCCAGAGGTCCACATGACCATCATTGTGTAATTCTTCACGTGAAGCCTGACAGCCATGATGACTGATTGAGATCATTGATGGTGGAGTGGTGGCTCTGAGGCTAGGGGTCTGCACTGGGCAATACGAAGGTTGCCGGTTTGAATCCCGTAAATGCCAAAAATAGGGACTCTGCTCTGTTGGGCCCTTGAGCGATGCCCTTAACCTGCAAATGCTGAGTGCTCTGAGTAGTGAGAAAAGTGCTATATAAATGCAAAGAATTATTATTATTATTGATGTTAGGTGAATGCCCTGTGTGGGCTGGGTGGTCTCGTGGCCTCGGAACCCCCTTGCAGATTTTGTTTCTCCAGCCCTCTGGAGTTTTTTTTTTTGTGTTTGTTATTTCTGTCCTCCCAGCCATCGGACCTTACTTTATTCTTTGTTACGCAGTATTGCCTAATCTTCTTTTTGTTTATATAAATGTTCCTTTCTTCATCATGTAAAGTACTTTGAGCAACACCATTTGTAAGAAACTGTGCTACATAAATAAATGTTGTTGTTCATCTAACCCGCAGCTCAATCCTGAGTATGACGTTAGTCTGCATCCAGCCCTAGAAGCAGGGCCTCCAACCTGCAAGGAAAACTTGGGGATTGGCACCCCAGCCACCGTAGAATTGTGAATTTCCCATTGGGATTAATAAAGTATCTATCTATCTATCTATCTATCTATCTATCTATCTATCTATCTATCTATCTATCTATCTATCTATCTATCTATCTATCTAGAAAGCCTCACACTGCTCCATTCAAACTCGTGTGGTGCTGAGGTGTCACTCGTTACAGGGCTGCGCTTGGGTCCTAATATGGGATTCTTTGGGGGGATCATCGTGTTGTTGGACTGTGGCAACGCGCTGCATCAGTTAATACACCGAGCTCCTCCTCCTCCTCAAATCTGTCATGCTTGGAAAACACCCTCATGAATATTAATGAGCTATTCTAATGAGCTCATTTGTACCTGCCTACAATTTCAGTTGCAGCATAGTTGCAGTTAAGAGTCATCCATCCATTATCCAACCCGCTATATCTTAACTACATGGTCACAGGGGTCTGCTGGACCCAATCCCAGCCAACACAGGGTGCAAGGCAGAAACAAACCCTGGGCAGGGCGCCAGCCCACCACAAGGCACACACACACACACACACATACACACACTCACAAACCAAGGACAATTTAGAATTGCCAATACACCTAATCTGCATGTCTTTGGACTGTGGGTGGTGCACCTCTTCTGGGAATGCCCAGCGGCACAGTTACTCCTTGATGCCCTAGAAAAAGAACTGGAAGAGTCGGTACCCAGAGACAATCTTTCGCACCATTCGGTGCTCTATGGACTTTTCCCAGGTACCCACTCACTGGAAGCCACCAAGGAGACATGGCGTCTCATGTGCTGCGTGAAGGACGCTCTATGGGTCGCCAGGAACCGCCTCGTCCTCAGGAGGGAAAGGATGACAATCCATGACTGCTGCAGATACATCCGCAGCTTCCTCAGAGACTATTCTATCCTGGACTCCTTGAAGAACTGAGGATATGCAAAGGCACCTCTCCCTCCAAGAGGTGTATTAATGTGACTTTTGTTTTACTGCAGCCATTGGCAAAGCCCCGTCTTTGAGGACAAGCCTTCGAGGACGGGGACCAAGTCAAGACTGCAATAACTTGTAAAAAGTAATACAATGTGGAACAGTATATTGAATGTAGTGTTAAATGTGATCTAATTTGTAAACCAAATATTATCACGGCTTGTAACATTGTAAAGGTTTTTTTTCGTTTTGCTCATATATGTGAGCCATGTATATATAAATATGGTGTTGTAGGAATGGAATAGTGTAAGACTGTATCAGACTATAGCTGAATACAGTCGTTTGTATTTTAGTAGACAGTTATATATTGTAATTGTACTGGATTGTGCTTTATGTATATCATATATGTAAACAAAGTATATTTTTTCAAAAAAAAAAGTGGGTGGAAACCCACGCAGACATGGGGAGAACATGCAAACTCCATGCAGGGAAGACCTGGGAAGTGAACCTGGATCTCCTAACTGCGAGGCAGCAGTGCTACCCACTGTGCCACCATGCCGCCCACACAAATGAAATATTACGAGTCATATTTAGCATACTGTAAAAGCACAATTTTCTAATAGCATTACAAAGAGGGAAAAAAGATTATCTAATTAAACACTGACATCAATTAAAGATAAAATGATTTGATTGTGAAACATCCACCAGGTTCCCCCAGGACTGGGGCTGTAGACCACTCTAATTTAAGGTAAGACACCAAAACGTATTCAGGTTCAATCCAAGCCAAAATATTTTGGAAATGTTGGCATTTTTTTTTGGATCAAGAATGAGGTTGGAAGACCTCCAGCACTTAGCGACTAAATGATTTTCTGCACTCACTATTTTCAACGCCTTTCATTTTGAACAGATTATCTTGTCTTGCCCTTGTTGATTTTGGAAGGAGAAACGTGGAACTTGAAAATTGTTTAGAATTAGCCACGTGACAAGAAATTCCCCGTGTTCGGCAGCAGATGAGGGCAGCGAATGTTTTTCTGGCTTTTGTATGTCTTTGAGTTCACAGTTTGTTGGTTTCTAACACCTGCAACACACTTGAGCCAAACTGGATATTTTGTAGAAGATAAAGAAAGAAGGTGAGGACCCATTGTTCCTTTCATTTACCTGACAGCTCAACATTTCAATTTTCTTTCTGATGACTTCAATAGTTTCTAGGACCCCGGGCTTTTTACAGCACAGGCTTATATGGCTAGTATATATATATATATATATATTGTCACAAAGTGGACGCTTGGTGGCGCTGTTGCTCACCTTTACCCCAACAGACAGTACGCAAGACACGAGATAAAATCACTAAGTAATTTTCTTTTTTTCTTTTTTCAATGTTGTGCCCCCAAAGCACCACAACCACCCCAATAAACAATAAATCAATAATCACTAATACAATTCTGTCCTCTCAGCAGCTCGGCCACACTCCCTCCCAACTCCTCCTCCTCTCCACCAGTCCTTTATATAGTCCGTGACCCGGAAGTGCTTCTGTCCTTCCATCCATGTGATTCACCAGCACTTCCGGGTCAGATGGAGACTTGTATTTTCTTCAGCCCAGAAGTACTTCTGTCCTTCCGTCCCCACGACTTGTGAGTACTTCTGGGCTATATTGGAAACAGAAGTCCCCGTGTCTCCCTGCAGCATCCCCTGGCGGCACCCATGTTACCCAGCAGGGCTGTGAAGCCGAACTCCATCTCCCATAGTGCCCTGTTTGAATCTGGGGCACCGCTAAGCTGCAGGGAAGTCTCCATCTAGTGTCCCGGGTGTTTTCATCTGGGTTGAGCTGCCGGCCGTCCTTCACAGTTCCCCACTTTCAGCTGAGCACAGTGAGGCGAGAGTTGTCCTTCTCCAGGAGGCGCTGTTAGCTGTGGCCAGACGGTGGCTTTGCTCTGTGAAGCAATCACAGGAGAACCGTGGGGAGACACTGTACATATGATGACGTTTAACTTCCTCCCTGGTTCTCCGTAGACAATTTCTCCACACATGGCGTGGCCGGCGGCATTCATAGCACAGCCGCCTTCCCCCTGATAGTCTCGCCCTGCGAGACTGAAAACAGACTGGAAATGCTTGCTCCATCCCTGTAACAGCTAAGGATGGACTGTCAGCTGCACATGAGCTTGCAGCTCCATGCTCTATTATATCAGGAGACCCCTGTTTCTCTTTTGGGATCTCCTTTTTAATCTGGGGCTTTCTCATGGTCTGGGTCTCTCTATGCGTAAGAAGGAGACCCTTTGCTGTTTGCACCCCTTTTGACTTTTGGAAACCTGGTGCCGATGTCTCGAGGGTCAAGCACTACCCTGCTGCTCCTGCTCATCCAACCCTTACACCAAACACTCAGCCCGGCCGTCCATCACAATATATAAATACAGTACTGTGCAAAAGTTTTAGGCAGGTGTTAAAAAATGCTGTAAACAAAGAATGCTTTCACAAATGGAAGTGTTGATCATTTATTTTTATCAATCAACAAAATGCAGTGAATGAACAAAAGAGACATCTAAATCAAATCAATATTTGGTGTGACCACCCTTTGCCTTCAAAACAGCATCAATTCTTCTAGGTACACTTGCACACAGTTTTTGAAGGAACTCGGCTGGTAGGTTGTTCCAAACATCTTGGAGAACTAACCCCAGATCTTCTGTGGATGTAGGCTTCCTCACATCCTTCTGTCTCTTCATGTAATCCCAGACACACTCGATGATGTTGAGATCAGGGCTCTGTGGGGGCCATACCATCACTTCCAGGACTTCTTGTTCTTCTTTACGCTGAAGATAGTTCTTAATGACTTTGGCTGTATGTTTGGGGTCGTTGTCCTGCTGCAGAATAAATTTGGGGCCAATCATACGCCTCCCTGATGGTATTCCATGATGGATAAGTATCTGCCTGTATTTCTCAGCATTGAGAACCCCATTAATCCTGACCAAATCTCCAACTCCATTTGCAGAAATGCAGCCCCAAACGTTCAAGGAACCTCCACCATGCTTCACTGTTGCCTGCAGGCACTCATTATTGTACCGCTCTCCAGCCCTTTGACAAACAAACTGCCTTCTGCTACAGCCAAATATTTCAAATTTTGACTCATCAGTCCAGAGCACCTGCTGCCATTTTTCTGCACCCCAGTTCCTATGTTTTCGTGCATACTTGAGTCGCTTGGCCTTGTTTCCACGTCGGAGGTATGGCTTTTTGGCTGCAACTCTTCCATGAAGAGACTTCTCCGGACAGTAGATGGGTGTACCTGGGTCCCACTGGTTTCTGCCAGTTCTGAGCTGGGGCTTAGTGGTGCCCGTTATCTATTACAGTAAATATCCATCCATCCATTTTCCAACCCGCTGAATCCGAACACGGGGTCACGGGGGTCTGCTGGAGCCAATCCCAGCCAACACAGGGCACAAGGCAGGGAACCAATCCTGGGCAGGGTGCCAACCCACTGCAGGACACACACAAACACACCAAGCACACACTAGGGCCAATTTAGAATCGCCAATCCACCTAACCTGCATGTCTTTGGACTGTGGGAGGAAACCCACGCAGACACGGGGAGAACATGCAAACTCCACGCAGGGAGGACCCGGGAAGTGAACCCGGGTCTCCTAACTGCGAGGCAGCAGCGCCACCGTGCCACCTACAGTAAATATGTATATATTTATTTATTTATTTGTTAGGGAAAAGGTGAAAACAACATTTTTTAATTAAATCTTATTTCAGATAAGCACATTACAGAAAAAAAATGTAACAATACGACAGCTTGTAATTTTGAAAAACATTTTTCTTTTATACCAGGCTAGCTGTCCCCAGCAGCTCAGCCCGCATAGTAGTGAAATAGGACAAACTTTAAACATCAATTAAAAAAATTTTGAAAAATGTAATTTGTATTGTGAAGAAATTATATTGATAGCTTTCGTACCCAGTAGACTCTATTTGCAGACCACCAAAGCTCCACTACATTGAGGTGGGTGTCGCTTTACGTTATACATCGGTGATCACCCCTGGTTACACAAGGGTTAAGATTAAGGAAGGGGGAGGAGTTATCAGACTCGAGTCAAGTAAACCAGGTGACAAAACCCTGCAATCTGATTGGCTGTCCTGCGCAGCTATTGAGTGGCTGAGCTGTGGAGGTCTGCAGTTGGCCCCATCTCCTTCAACTCTTCTGAAAGTCACAAAGCAGGATCTGCAAATTAGTAAGGAATATAAAAAAATATGATGTGAGTAGAAAATAACAGTGAAAAGTATAGAATTTGAAGACACCCGATTATTTTTAAAGAACACTTTCATTTTCAACACAGAATCACACAGACATAGCCTTTCTAATTCCCATCTTATTAAATTGATAAAAGGCTCAAGATCAAACTCCAGTGGATTATTTATTTTTTTTTTTCTGCTTTATTTTCTTTATTTTCTAACATCCATCCATCCATTTTCCAACCCGCTGAATCCAAACACAGGGTCACGGGGGTCTGCTGGAGCCAATCCCAGCCAACACAGGGCACAAGGCAGGAACCAATCCTGGGCAGGGTGCCAACCCACCGTAGTATTTTCTAACATAAAATATCATATTTTTCTGTGGTGACTTTGACTTGATTTTTTTTGTTGTGGGTGATGCCTGTCCAATGCCTACATGTTCTCTGAAACGGCCCCTCTAACAAAAAAAAAAGAAATTTAAACCAAATACCGACATTCCCAGCAGAGCTTACATTTCCCAAGCCTGAATGTCTATTGCACTTTATTCATCATAATCCTGTAAATGAAAAACAGAAAATCAGACTTTAGACACATAAGCCAGCTGCCAAAATTGCATCACTTTGCAATATTTATTAAAAGGAGAGAGCGAAAAAAATGTGCGTAATCTTTTGTTTTTATAGCCTTAAATTTATGCTGAGTTTCACTGTCAGTCACCTCCTCAATGTAAAAAAAGGCAGCTGTTTAGAACGTTAACAAAACTGGACAAAATAAAATAAGACTAAATAACAACACAAATACAAATTACAGGTCAATAACACAAGCGTTAAGTGTTGTCACACACGTGTGTATGGGAGGCTAGCTAGAGGGCTTAAATAAGAGTAGTACCACGCCAGACCAGGGGGTGGCGAACTGCACTAACTCTCTCTCTTCGATCCCCTGCAGACTTTCCTCAGGATATCCCACTAGGTGCCGGCGCCATTTGATGACATCACTTCTGGTATCATGGGGGCCCTGGACGATGTCACTTCCAGTCCCAATGATGTCACATCCGGCACCGGTGCTCTGGCTGACGTCACTTCCGGTCACGGCCTTTAAAGCCACCATTTTACCAAAATCAAATCAGTTCTGTTTTAGACTTTGTACCATCCACAACTCTTTGGAAAAATATGCCCATTTTGCATCCTGGGATATTACACGGGTGGCTGTCCCAAACCTTTGATGTTTCCTGTGTCTTATTGTGACAGTGTGTACTACTAATAACAATAATTCATAACATTTAGATAGATAGATAGATAGATAGATAGATAGATAGATAGATAGATAGATAGATAGATATGAAAGGCACTATATAATAGATAGATAGATAGATAGATAGATAGATAGATAGATAGATAGATAGATAGATAGATAGATAGATAGATAGATAGATAGATAGATAGATAGATAGATAGATAGATAGATATGAAAGGCACTATATAATAGATAGATAGATAGATAGATAGATAGATAGATAGATAGATAGATAGATAGATAGATAGATAGATAGATAGATAGATAGATAGATAGATAGATAGATATGAAAGGCACTATATAATAGATAGATAGATAGATAGATAGATAGATAGATAGATAGATAGATAGATAGATAGATAGATAGATAGATAGATAGATATGAAAGGCACTATATAATAGATAGATAGATAGATAGATAGATAGATAGATAGATAGATAGATAGATAGATAGATAGATAGATAGATAGATAGATAGATAGATATGAAAGGCACTATATAATAGATAGATAGATAGATAGATAGATAGATAGATAGATAGATAGATAGATAGATAGATAGATATGAAAGGCACTATATAATAGATAGATAGATAGATAGATAGATAGATAGATAGATAGATAGATAGATAGATAGATAGATAGGCACTATATAATAGATAGATAGATAGATAGATAGATAGATAGATAGATAGATAGATAGATAGATAGATAGATAGATAGATAGATAGATAGATAGATAGATAGATAGATAGATATGAAAGGCACTATATAATAGATAGATAGATAGATAGATAGATAGATAGATAGATAGATAGATAGATAGATAGATAGATAGATAGATATGAAAGGCACTATATAATAGATAGATAGATAGATAGATAGATAGATAGATAGATAGATAGATAGATAGATAGATAGATAGATAGATAGATAGATAGGTATGAAAGGCACTATATAATAGATAGATAGATAGATAGATAGATAGATAGATAGATAGATAGATAGATAGATAGATAGATAGATAGATAGATAGATAGATACTTTATTAATCCCAAGGGGAAATTCACATTCTCCAGCAGTAGCTTACTGATACAAAAACAATATTAAATTAAAGATTGATAATAATGCAGGTAAAAAACAGACAATATATAGCACTACCTCAAAGTGCTTCACACTGTAAGAGGGGAGCCACTTCAATTACCACTAATCTGTAAGCACCCACCTGGATGATGCGACGGCAGCCATTTTGCGCCAATATGCTCATCACACAATAGCTATTAGGTATTAGGTAAAGTGGTGAGACAGAAAGCCAATCAGAGACGAGGGATGATTAGGGGGCCTGAATGACTCGGCCATGGATAGTGGGATACATCCTACTCCTTACAAAAAATGCCGAAGGACCTTTTATGACTACAGAGAGTCTGGACCTCACTTTTACGTCTCATCGGCGCCATTTTTACAGCACAGTGTCCCCTGTCACTGCATTGGGACACTGTGATCCACACACAGACCACATGGTCAAGCGCCCCCTGCTGGCCTTCTCACCAACACCATTTACACAGTATGGCCAGCAGAATGTGGACACCCCTCCAAATGACTGAGTTTAGGGGATTCATTCTTCACAGGTGCATCATCTCCGATACATAAAGCCATTCAGTCTCCATTGACAAATGTTGGATCGTACTGAAGAGATCAGTGACTTTAAACATGGCACTGCAGAAGGATGCCACCTTTGACACAAGTCCATCCATCCATCCATTTTCCAACCCACTGAATCCGAACACAGGGTCACGGGGGTCTGCTGGAGCCAATCCCAGCCAACACAGGGCACAAGGCAGGAACCAGTCCCGGGCAGGGTGCCAACCCACCGCAGGACACAAGTCCATCAATCCAATTATCCAACCTACTATATCCTAACTACAGGGTCACAGGGGTCTGCTGGAGCCAATCCCAACCAACACAGGGAGCAAGGCAGGAAACAAACTCCGGGCAGGGCGCCAGCCCACCGCAGTTGACATAAGTCAATATGTGAAATTTCTGCTCTGATAGCTCTAACTAGATCTACTGTAAGTGCCAAAATTGTGAAGCAGAAGCTCTGAAGAGAAACAACAGCTAAGCCATGAAGAGGTGGACCACGCAAACTCACAGAATGGGGCAGTTGAGTGCATAGTGTTTGAAATGCTGAAACAAACCTATGGATGCATTATAAACAATGGTGTGAAGCAGGCAGTACAGGGAAGAGACGCCAACAGACAACATTTGTTACGGGAGCGGTGTGAAGGGAAAAACACTTGCAGAAAGAGCCATATCAATAAAAACATTGGTCAATTGCAAAAATAATAAATACGTAAGCAATGATCACCGATACAGTAACAACATTTTACATGTGTAAATATTTTGGTCCACCATATTGAATTTTGAAAAACAATTTCAAATTCATAATCTGAACCAAAATAAAGAAGCAGTGCATACATTTTTCATGCATCTAGAGATTGAAATATATTTTATTTTTATATATATATATATATATATATATATATATATATATATATATATATATATATATATATATATATATATTACATATCTGTATATATTGTCACACATGTGCACTTAGGAGGCAATCAACGAGCCCAAATGTAAGTGAAACATCGCAAGATAAGGGGTGGTGTGCATTACTAACATCTCTCTCTTTCTCTCTCTCTCTCTCTGTTTTCATCAGACAAAACGAAGAAAAATAATTTTTATAATTTTTCTGAGCTGTAGCTATGATATCCTTCACTTAGATGTTATAGATTGCATTGAGTAAGTAAAGCTGGGAAGAAATATTTTTTGTGTATGTTTTCATTTAAAGCTGTAAAGCAAAACAAAATGGGAATATTTCGAAGCCAGGGGGATTCTTTTCTATACCCACTGTATATACCTCAGGGTTAAAATCAGAATATAAAGAAGGACAGTATTGTCAGAGACTCTAAACGGCTGCCTTTTTCTTTTAGGCTTTCGGCACCATGTCGCTGTAGCACCAGTGGTCTGTAGCTGGCTCAGGTTCCCTTAGACACACTGTTGTTCTGTTCTTTGCCCTGTTAGCTCATTAGTAACTCATGTCTTGTCTCGCCAGCATCTTCGCTGGATGCGGGTCCGCAGCTTCAAAACAAGGGCCAGTTTTAAATCCAGACAGCTGTGTCAGTCTCCGCAATTGCACGACTGTGAGGAGTTAATGAGGTAATTGGGGCGAGTCGCACCTGAATGTGAGGGTGTGATTGTTCTCAATTGCTTCATCGGTTTTCTGCAGTGTGTGATTAAGGCACTGCGCCCACAGAGTCATAAAGTACAGGCTGGCACAGGGGGAGAGGATGGGAGGTGAGAGATGGGAGATGGAGATGGAGATGGAGATGAAGATAAAGATAGAGATAGAGACCGAGATCGAGCTAGAGATAGAGAAAGAGATTGAGATCGAGACTGAGATCGAGATAGAGATAGAAACAGAGATAGAGATCGAGATAGAGATAGAGACCGAGATCAAAATAGAGATAGAGATAGAAATAGAGACTGAGATCGAGATAGAGATAAAGATCGAGATAGAGAAAGAGATCGAGATAGAAACAGAGATAGAGATCAAGATCAAGATAGAGATAGAGATAGAAATAGAGATAGAGATCGAGATCAAGATCGAGATAGAGACCGAGATCGAGATAGAGATAAAGATCGAGATAGAGATAAAGATTGAGATAGAGATAGAGATAAAGAAAGAGATCGAGATAGAGATCGAGAATGAAATAGAGATCGAGATAAAGAGATCGAGATAGAAATAGAAATCGAGATCAAGATCGAGATAGAGAAAGAGATCGAGATCGAGATAGAGATAGAGAAAGAGATCGAGATAGAGATCGAGAAAGAGATCAAGAATGAGATTGAGATAGAGATCGAGATAGAGAAAGAGATTGAGATCGAGATAGAGATCAAGAACAAGATCGACAGAAACAATGAGAGAGAATTGAGGTTAGACGACTGAAGAAACAGTCTCGAGAGGACGATCTGTCCACCTGGAAGGGGAAAGCAGTACAAGCTGGTGCCCCGCGAAGGAGCGTAGACTATGGCGCTCTAGGGGCTGGTTCACCCCCCACCCCCAAATAATAATGTTGAGTGGGGTGAGCAGGATGGACGACTTCCCTGTGCATCTGAGGTACGACTGCAGGAGCATTAATGAAGACGGGAGGAGGGCCGCTGCGCAGTTTGGAGGAAGCCAAGATGGAGGTCAGCAGAAAGGTGTTTGCAGCTGCTGAGTCTCCGCCGGCAACACGAGTGATGGGTGAGCTGGGGAGACAAAGGAGGAGGTGGGCTGAGATCGTGAGGAGTGAATGGCTGTATTTTAACCTCCAATTTTAATGGATGTATTTATTATGGTTTTTACCATCCCCCCTACTTTTCACTTGTTTTTGATGGATTTATTTATGGACATTTGGGACTCTGCACTGTGGACACTGTTTTTGTTTTGTTTGGAATATGTGAAGAGCAAGTCTGGAGTGGGCCCGCATCGTCATAAGTACATCTAGTTTGTGTGGGTACGACTGAGGAGCTGAACAGTTGTATCTCGTTCTTGTGGGAAAGTTTTATTGATGCCCGCATCTCGTACAGTTGTTGGAGTGCTGAAGCTGCCTTAGCCATCCTACATTTGATATCCAACTGCACTTCTCCCCTTCCTACAGACTAGCAAGCTCACATTTGAATAACGCATACAAAAAAAAAGGAATTTCTAAATGATCATTTCATCTACTGAAGACAATTAGATAAAATGTGAAGGAAAATAACAACCCAATATTTATAGGCAGATTTATGTTAAGATTCCAATTCATCATTCGTTGCATGACAATTTTGCTTTTGTTAATTTGTACCGAATGTGAGGATAAAATCAGTCAGCAATGTGTGATGATGCAATGGAGTAAAGTGCATTCCATATCTGTGTCCCTTCAATGCCTTTGTGTCCTCTCACCCTCCCAATCCCGGAGTGAATACTTTCAAATAAGATTACAGCATCGCAAAACAGCCCACATTAGATTAGGCACGCAGGGCTGGGGAGCGGTCTGAAGATGGAGGCTCCTGAAGTCCTCATCTATTATAGAGTTCATTTAATGGATGTTAATTTGAAGCACATTTCAAATGAAACAAACAGGAAAGACACACTGAAAAAGAACATCAAAACACAAAACGTGTGGCGTCGGTCGAGGAGCTCTGCCACCTCACTACTTTGTGTTCTTTATAATGTATTTCATTTGACTCGGAGGAGTGGAGGAGAACGGAAGGAAATGGAGAAGGAGTAAAGGAATTGCTGGGCTGTATTTGTATTGTCTTGTGCTGGAACCCATCCATCCATTTTCCAACCCGCTATATCCTAACTACAGGGTCACGGGGGTCCGCTGGAGTCAATCCCAGCCAACACAGGGCACAAGGCAGGAAACAAACCCCGGGCAGGGCGCCAGCCCACCGCAGGGCACACACCCACACACCAAGCACACTGTGCTGGAACCACTTAATAATAATACTTTTAATGGACTTACGTGGCTGACACCTTTATCCTAGGCGCCTTTCAACATTGGTAATGCAATTGCTTATATTTCTTTTAGTTTTCCAATTGGAACATAGGCTGGTCAAGTGACTTCTCATGGTCACACAGTGTCAGTAGTGGGATATGACCCCACAACCCCAGGGTTTGAATTCTAAAGCCTTAACCAATACACCACACTGCCTGTCTGATACGTTTACTTACAGTATGTACTTTATGGCATTCTGGAAAGGAAGCCTCTTCAAGGTACACTGTGTGACTGAATAAAAGCACTAAATGTGAACTCGGGACTGCGTGCGTGTGTGTATGTAGTTCTGTCTGGGGTTTGGGGTGCTGTTACGCTCCCTACAGGCCACTCTTTTACTGCATTTCCCTATCCCAACCCCAAAGGTGTTGACTATCTAAGAAGGATTTAGTAGTCATAGTAGACTTGAAGCGATCAACTGCCAGACAGTGTTCAGAAGCCATTAAGAAGGCTCACAGAATGTCAGGTTATATAGCGCCTTGATGTGTGAGTACAAGTCACAGGAGGTTCTCCTCGAGCTTTATAACACACTGGTGAGGTCTCATCTGGAGTCCTGTGTGCAGTTTTGGTCTCCAGGCTACAAAAAGGAAATAGCAGCTCTAGAAAAGGTCCAGAGAAGAGCGACTAGGCTGATTATAGGGCTATAGTGGAGGAATTATGGGGAAAGATTAAAGGATTTAGGAGTCGTACTGGACTCAGCCCTATTCACTTCCAGACAGTGTTCAGAAGCCATTAAGGAGGCTAACAGAATGTCAGGTTATATAGTGCCTTGATGTGTGGAGTACAAGTCACAGGAGGTTCTGCTCAAGCTTTATAACACACTGGTGAGGCCTCATCTGGAGTACTGGGTGCAGTTTTGGTCTCCAGGGTACGTACATAAAGACATTGCAGTGGTAGAGAAGGTTCAGAGAAGAGCGACTATGCTGATTATAGGGAAACAGGGGATGAGTTATGAGGAAAGATTAAAGTGGCGGTTCTCAACCTGTGGGGCGCGAAGATGTGAAAAAAAGAAAACAAGAATCGAAAATATGAAAAATACATCTATTGAAACCAAAACAAAGATTGAAACTTTCTGTGAAAGCGCAAGAAATAAGAAGCGGTGGGCAGTTTTGCCATATGTGGCGTAATTTCGCTATTCGTAGGGAAATTTTAAACTTGTAGCGGTGTATCGGCAGCAAAAAATCTAGGAATAAATTTTATTAGGGTCTCAAAAAAACTTTAGGGGGGTGCGATTAAAACTGTTATGAAAACTTGGGTCGCAAATACTTAAAGGTTGAGAAATGCTGGATTAAAGGATTTAGGAGTCGTGGTGGACTCAGTCCTATCAACTTCCAGACAGTGTTCAGAAGCCATTAAGAAGGCTAATAGAATGTCAGGTTATATAGCGCCTTGATGTCTGCAGTACAAGTCACAGGAGGTTCTGCTCAGGTCTTTATAACACACTGGTGAGGCCTCATCTGGAGTACTGGGCGCAGTTTGAGTCTCCAGGCTACAAAAAGGACATAGCAGCACTAGAGAAGGTGCAGGGAAGAGCATCTAGGCTGATTGAGGGGCTACAGGGGATGAGTTATGAGGAAAGATTAAAAGAGCTGAGCCTTTACAGTTGAAGAAAAAGAAGATTAAGAGGAGACCTGACTGAAGTGTTTAAAATTATGAAGGGAATTAGTCCAGTGGATCGAGACTGGGACTTTAAAATGAGTTCATCAAGAAGGGCTTAGGAGTCATGGTAGACTCTAAGCTATCAACTATCAGACAGTGTTCAGAAGCCATTAAGAAGGCTCACAGAATGTCAAGTTATATAGTGCCTTGATGTGTGGAGTATGTGTGGATGTATCTTGTTACATTAAAAAATTGTACATGTAAAAAGTTGTTTAGCCAAAGCAAATATAATCAGCCATCCATCCAGACATGTACTTTTCACCCACTTTTGGGATCCAGAGGGGTCTGTTAGAACATTAGAACATTAGAACACTCAAGACGAGAACAGGCCATTCAGCCCAACAAAGCTTGCCAGTCCTATCAACTTATTTCTTCCAAAAAAACATCAAGTCAAGTTTTGAAAGTCTCTAACATCTTACTGTCTACCACACTACTTGGTCTCTTATTCCAAGTGTCTATCGTTCTTTGAATAAAGAAAAACTTCCTAATGTTTGTGCGAAATTTCCCCTTCACAAGTTTCCAACTGTGTCCCCGTGTTCTTGATGAACTCATTTTAAAATAACAGTCTCAATCCACTGGAATAATTCCCTTCATAATTTTAAACACTTCAATCATGTCACCTGTTAATTTTCTTTTGCTTAAACTGTAAAGGCTCAGCTGTTTTAATCTTTCCTCATAACTCACCCCCTGTAGCCCTGGAATCAGCCTAGTTGCTCTTCTCTGGACCTTCTCTAGTAGCTGCTATGTCCTTTTTGTAGCCTGGAGACCAAAACTGCACCCAGGACTCCAGATGAGGCCTCACCAGTGTGTTATAAAGCCTGAGCAGAACCTCCTGTGACACATCAAGGCGTTATATAACCTGACGTTCTCTTAGCCTTCTTAATGGCTTCTGAACACTGTCTGGAAGTTGATAGCTTAGAGTCCACTATGACTCCTAAATCCTTCTCATTAGGTGGACTCTCGATTTTCCGACTGCCCATTGTGTATTCAAACCTCACATTTTTACTTCCTATGTGTAATTCTTTACACTTACTGACATTAAATTTCATCGTCCACAAATCTGCCCAAGGCTGTATGCTATCCAAGTCCTTCTGTGATGACATAACGGATTTCAAATTATCTGCTAATCCACCTCTCTTGGTATCATCTGCAAACTTCACCAGCTTGTTACTTATATTCCTATCTAAATCGTTTACAGATATTATAAATAGCAGCGGCCCCAGCACTGCCCCCTGCTGGTCACCACTCTTAACATCGGCCAGTTCTGATGAGGTTCCTCACACCATCACCCTCTGCTTCCTGTGTCTGAGTCAATTCTGCACCCATCTAAGAACATCGCCCTGAACTCCCACTTCTTTAAATTTGATGCCCACCCTCTCATATGGCACCTTATCAAATGCTTACTGAAAGTCAAGATCAATAATCTCATCTGCTCCTCTTTGGTTGTATCCTTCTGTTGCCTCCTCATAGAATTCCAGCATGTCAGTAAAACACGACCTCCATTTTCTGACCCCATGCTGACTGTTCCTAATAACTCCTGTCCTTGCCAGGTGTTACTCAATCTTATCTTTAATAATTCCTTCCATTAATTTTCCTGTGATGCATGTTAAGCTTACTGGGCTACATTTGCTTAGATCTGCCCTGTCACCCTTTTTATATAATGGGATGATATTGGCCATTTTTCCAGTCGTTTGGAGTCTCTCCAGTGCACAGTGACTCCCTAGAACTATGTGTCAAGGGTTTATATCTGTAATCACTGGCCTCCTTAAGAACTCGAGAGTAAATATTATCTGGTCCTGGTGATTTGTTCAATTTCATCTTATTTAATCTGAGCAGTACTTCTCCCTCTACAATTTCCAAATCCCTCAGTACCTCCTTAGTAGTCCCTGTTACCTCTGGGAGGTTATCCACTTGCTCACTTGTGAACATCTCAGAAAAATTTAAGTTTAGGGCATCTGCTGTTTCACTGTCTGTATCTTTTAATTCCCTTTACTATTTCAGATGCACTTCACCTCCTCCTTGACTTTTCTTTTACTTCTAAAATACTGAAAGAATCTCTTCGGGTCGTCTTTCACCTTATCTGCTCTATTCCTCTCCAACTGTCTTTTAGCCTTCCTGATATCCTTCTTAATGGTTGCCCTCATGTTCTCATACGCTCTACGATTCACTTTGCAGTCATTAGTCTTATATGCCTTATAAAGCAGTTTTTTCCTTTACAACTTCTTTTTTAAATCTTTATTAATCCACCATGGAGTTTTTTTTAGTTTCCTATTAATTCCAGATTTAGGAATGTATCTGTCCTGCATTACATGTAAAACATTTTTAAACCTGTTTCACTGCTCCTCGACTGTCTCCACACTTAAAAGCTTATCCCAGTGTATCCTACTTAGACTTTGTCGCATCTGCTCAAAATTAGCCCTACCAAAGTTCAACTTAATAATTTTAGTCTTTGCATCTTCACTCTTACAAAATACTGAGAATTGTATTACATTATGGTCACGTGACCTTAGTGGTCCAATCACCTCTACACCCTCAATTCTATCCTGATTATTACAAAATACTAAATCCAGACAGGCTTCACCCCGTGTTGGTGCTTTAACATGCTGTGTTAGAAAACAGTCACTGATTATTTCTAAAAAGTTATCACCTTAGCTTTTTACTTTAATAATAATAATAATAATAATTCTGTGGTGGGCTGGCACCCTGCCTGGGGTGTGTTCCTGCCTTGCACCCCGTGTTGGCTGGTATTGGCTCCAGCAGACCCCCGTGACCCTGTAGTTATGATATAGCGGGTTGGATAATGGATGGATGGATGGATAATAATAATTTATGACATTTATTTAACGCTTTTCTCATTACTCAAAGGACATTTCATAATGAGTGGAGAGCCACTTCAACCACCACTAATGTGTGGCATCCACCTGGATGATGTGATGGCAGCCATTTTCATGCCAGTACACTCACCGCACATGAGCTGTTAGGTGGTGAAGTGGTGAGAGACAGTTAGCCTGTTAGAGACAGGGGATGATTAGGGGGCCAGAACGACTAGGCCATGGACAGCGGGATGCACCCTATTCTTCACAAAGGATGTCCAGTTCTCTTTAATGACCACAGAGAGCCAGGACCCTTGGTTTTGTGTCTCATTTGAAGGACGGTGCCATATTGCTGTGACCCTGCGTGCTTCTAGGCTGATGGTTCACACCCTGACTGGCTTGTGACTTCAGGGTGGGCATCTTACTTAAGGTCAGGCTACATGCTGGAAGGAGTATTCATAATAATACTAACAATAATTCGTTACATATATTTAGCACTTTCTCACTACTCAAAGGACTTCATGTAATGAGTGAGGAGCCATTTCGACTTCCACTAATGTGCAGAATCCACCTGGATGTTGCGACGGCAGCCATTTTTATAGCAGTATGCTCACCACACTTGAGCTATTAGGTGGTGTAGGGGTGAGACAAAGAGACAGCCAATTTAACACTGGGGGTAATTAAGGGGGGGAAGAATGACCAGGCCATGGATGGCAATTTAGCCTGAACATTGAGAAGCACCCTACTCCTTATGATGGTTGCCCACTGAGAGTCAGTATCTTGATTTTATGTCTCATCAGAAGGACAGTGACATATTTATAGCACAGTGTCCCAGCACTGGTGCCCTGGGATCCACATTTAGATCACAGAGTAAGTGCCCCCTGCTGGTCTCACCAACACCTCTACAGTGCATCCGGAAAGTATTCACAGCGCATCACTTTTTCCACATTTTGTTATGTTACAGCCTTATTCCAAAATGGATTAAATTCATTTTTTTCCTCAGAATTCTACACACAACACCCCATAATGACAACGTGAAAAAAGTTTACTTGAGGTTTTTGCAAATTTATTAAAAATAAAAAAACTGAGAAATCCCATGTCCATAAGTATTCACAGCCTTTGCCGTGAAGCTCAAAATTGAGCTCAGGTGCATCCTGTTTCCCCTGATCATCCTTGAGATGTTTCTGCAGCTTCATTGGAGTCCACCTGTGGTAAATTCAGTTGACTGGACATGATTTGGAAAGGCACACACCTGTCTATAGAAGGTCCAACAGTTGACAGTTCATGTCAGAGCACAAACCAAGCATGAAGTCAAAGGAATTGTCTGTAGACCTCCGAGACAGGATTGTCTCGAGGCACAAATCTGGGAAAGGTTACAGAAAAATTTCTGCTGCTTTGAAGGTCCCAATGAGCACAGTGGCCTCCATCATCAGTAAGTGGAAGAAGTTCGAAACCACCAGGACTCTTCCTAGAGCTGGCCGGCCATCTAAACTGAGCAATCAGGGGAGAAGGGCCTTAGTCAGGGAGGTGACCAAGATCCTGATGGTCACTCTGTTAGAGCTCCAGAGGTCCTCTGTGGAGAGAGGAGAACCTTCCAGAAGGACAACCATCTCTGCAGCAATCCACCAATCAGGCCTGTATGGTAGAGTGGCCAGATGGAAGCCACTCCTTAGTAAAAGGCACATGGCAGCCCGCCTGGAGTTTGCCAAAAGGCACCTGAAGGACTCTCAGACCATGAGAAAGAAAATTCTCTGGTCTGATGAGACAAAGATTGAACTCTTTGGTGTGAATGCCAGGCGTCACGTTTGGAGGAAATCAGGCACCGCTCATCACCAGGCCAATACCATCCCTACAGTGAAGCATGGTGGTGGCAGCATCATGCTGTGGGGACTGGGAGACTAGTCAGGATAAAGGGAAAGATGACTGCAGCAATGTACAGAGACATCTTGGATGAAAACCTGCTCCAGAGCGCTCTTGACCTCAGACTGGGGCGACGGTTCATCTTTCAGCTGGACAACGACCCTAAGCACACAGCCAAGATATCAAAGGAGTGGCTTCAGGACAACTCTGTGAATGTCCTTGAGTGGCCCAGCCAGAGCCCAGACTTGAATCCGATTGAACATCTCTGGAGAGATCTTAAAATGGCTGTGCACCGACACTTCCCATCCAACCTGATGGAGCTTGAGAGGTGCTGCAAAGAGGAATGGGCGAAACTGGCCAAGGATAGGTGTGCCAAGCTTGTGGCATCATATTCAACAAGACTTGAGGCTGTAATTGCTGCCAAAGGGGCATCGACAAAGTATTGAGCAAAGGCTGTGAATACTTATGGACATGGGATTTCTCAGTTTTTTTATTTTTAATAAATTTGCAAAAACCTCAAGTAAACTTTTTTCATGTTGTCATTATGGGGGTGTTGTGTGTAGAATTCTGAGGAAAAAAATGAATTTAATCCATTTTGGAATAAGGCTGTAACATAACAAAATGTGGAAAAAGTGATGCGCTGGGAATACTTTCTGGATGCACTGTATGTTTTTCCTGGTTGCTCTTCCATCCAAGTATGGGAGTTGCTAAGCAACTCAAATCCTGAACTCGCTTATCTTCAGGTGGATGACCTCTTCTGAAGCACAACTGGTGTGGCTGCTTGGTGTTCCTGCATGGACACACTAACCACATGGTCAAGCGCCCCCTGCTGGTCTCCTCACTAACACCTCTTAAACTGTATGGATACCCCTCCAAACGACTGAGTTCAGGGGATTCATTCTTCACAGGTACATCAACTCAAACAGATAAAGCCATTCAGTCTCCATTGACAAATGTTGGATCGTACTGAAGGGCTCAATGTGGCACTGCCGTAGGATGCCACTAGGGCCGTCTTACCAGCATCATAGGAGCCCTGGGCATGGCAGTGAACTGGGACCCCTTTTTTGATAGCAAAATAGAAACCTACATGGGCATCAGAAACATCGGGAGCCACCTATGTTCCTGGTGCCCATTGTGCCCATATGTTAATCTGGCCCTGGATGCCACCTTTGACACAATTCAGTACGTGAAATTTCTGAACTTTGAAGAGCAACAACAGCTAAGCCATGGCATGGTAGACCATGCAAACTCACAGAGTGGGGCAGTCGAGTGCATAGTGTTTAAAATTCACCTATCGTGTGTGGCATCACTAACAGCAGAATCCTAAATTGACTCTGAAAGCAGCCACTAACAGGGCTGGAATAAGCAGATCGGCGATGAGCAGGATGTTCAAACCCATTAAATGAAAAAGAATGGATGGTCATTTGAGAGCTACAGGCAAGGTGTGATATGTGGGGATGTCAGGACAGGTCAGGCTGGGGAGCAGGCAACTGGTACAGCGCGTCACCTCACCCACCACACAACAAAACAGCTCGGGATCCTGGTTGGACAGGCAGACACACAGTCCAGTCCCACCCTTCAGAAATGACCCTCAACCTGCCGCAGCCAGGTGTTACGTGGGTGTCCCCTTGGCCTGGTCCGAATGTACACGGTGTTTAAGTTTTAACGGCTGTTCCTTAAAAAAGGGGCAGACTGGACGAGGCTACCAACACCTCTCATGACGGCACTGGCACAATAATGAATGTGTCCTGTCAGAGCCTGGACTTAAAGTGAGTTCTGACTTTCTGCACACTTCGTGTCCAGTCGAGTGTCTCACCCCCCTGGCTTGGACCCCTTGAGCCAAGTGGGGGGGTGGTGGAGGGGGTTTCTCTTTTAACACCCAATTTGGGAGTGTTTCCGGAGCTCAGCCTGTTGCAACCGGGAAGCACTTCTGGGTCAGGCAGGACCACCTTGGTTCTTGCGCTGTCAATACAGAACCCGATAGGGCAGCTCCCATGGGACCACAACTCCCATGCTGCCTTGTGGGTGTCAGTACTGGAGTTTGCTGACACCCAGTGTATGGGATGGCACTCTGCCCGTAGCAGACAGGCACCCACTGTTCTGTCCTTCCCAGCATCCCAAGCCCAACCAGTGTGTCCCTCTATGGCTGCTGGGACACTAGCCAGCGTCCTTCCATGTCCACATCCACTCCCTCAATGACTTTCCTTTATTATGGCCTCCTGGCCAGGTAAGGGAGCAGGATGCCGGTTTATCCCTCACAGAACTAAACGATAAAAACAGTCATCTTGGTAGAATTTCAAGCATGTCGTCTTTTGCAGCTTGTTGCAATTTGTGTGAGATTTCTTTCAGAATGAAATTTTCAAACACGAGGGCCAGCGTACCCGTCGGAGGAATGTCTGTTTTCCCACCTTCGGCGATGGCACTTTCGCTCTCCCATTTTCTTCACAGATGTACGGATACCCAAATTCGACAGACTGCCTCCTGGGAATGTGTCTGTTCCCATAATCTCCGGCAATATGTTGTCTTTTAAAGATCGCTGCTTATTATTGACTGACGAAGCTGCCAGTTTGGATGAGAGCGATTACTGGAATTCTGACAGTACAGCTGTTAGGAATTTCACTTTTGGCTCACTTCGTTTTTACTTAGCAATGTCATTAAAGGGGGCTCAGCTCCTCCTGATACATATGGCATTCAGCCGCCATTTCAAATTACCCTTTGTTCCAGCTTATCTTCATCTAGCAAGCAGTGAATGGCTGCCGGGCAAGGATGTTTAAAACAAAACAAAGCAAAAAAAAACAAAAGCAAGGTCATCCTCTAGTTATACCCCGAGCCTCGGACCCCCTCAAGGAAACGACAGACGGCGTGGATTCCTCATTTAGCTTTAAACCAGGAAAATGCACCACATGAGAAAACACATGAGCCGGACCCTCAAATGTATTGAGACTAATCATCAGCAACACCAATCCACCCCCCACATACACAACCCAGGAATTTATAGCTGGGGGTCAGGTCAGGTCAGGTTGGGGAGCATGAACCAGTACAGCGCATTGCCACACTCACCTCATGATGAAACAGCTTGGGACCCTGGTTGGCAACCCCCCACCAGCAGACACTCAGTCCTGTCCCACCCTTCAGAAATGAACATCTATGGTGTTATGTGGGCGTCCCCTTGGCCTGGTCCAGCCACTTGGGTCCTCAGCAATGAGGATCACCCTCGGGTAATGGTGCCACATGGCCATAGTGCCGTAACTGACGCTCCCTCACAATGCAGGTCATGTGCCTCATTCGGGACTCCATGAGCAACACAAAGTCAAACCAGCGGCACCCAAGGATTCTCCAAAGAGACAAAGAACTGAAGGAGTCCAGTCTTCATCTCAGGTCACTGGATAGCATCCATGTCTCACAACAATACAGGGAGCACCAGTTGACAAGTGTGGCTGGGGAAAGAAATGTGAGGGCCTCACTGCTAAGACTGTTGCCCCCACGACTTGGCTGAATGAATGAGTGAATGAATAAATTAATAAATGTTCCACCCCTTTTCATTTGCCATTATGTTTTTGGTGGAAGGCTCCACCCACCTCATGAATATTGATGATTTATAATAGAGTTACCATACGCTTCGTCCTAGGTATGACGTTAATCTGCATCCAGCTCTGCGAGGAGGTCCTCCAACTTGGGCATTGACGGCAGAATCGGCACTCCAGCCACCGTTAAAAACCTCACACAGTCCCAGTGTGGCGCTGAGGTGTCACCCGCTGCACTCGGGTCCCAATCCAGGTGGCTCAGTGTGTGGTGGGAGCGGCAATGTGCTATCAGCTAACCTGAAAAAACCTAACTATAAGGTTGCAGAAAACATAGAAATATCGATGATTTTATTTTCAGTATACTCACCATGTTTCACGGATGATGTGGTATGGTACAGATCATGAGCCGTTCCATCTCTTCTCCATTCTCTTCTTGATCCATCATTCTGGTATGTACTGTATGTCCAAAGAAAACTGTTCCAAAACAGGATTGGTTTTTTAAAAATATTTTCTGACAAAGTCTAATCTGTCCTTCCTATGCTTGAGGCTTACCAGTTGTGGTGAACCCTCTGTCTTTACCTTCATGAAGTCTTCTCTTGCTTGTAGACTTTGGAAATACCTCTACCTCCCGGAGACTGGTCTTGGTTTGGCTAAATGTCATGAAGGGGTTCTTCTTCACCAAGGACAGAATTCTGCAATCACCCAGCACAGTTGTCTTCTGTGGTTGTCCAGGCCTTCTGGTGTTGCTGAGCTCACCAGTGTGTTCCTTCTCTGTAAGACTCTACCAAATGGTTGAGTTGACCACTCCTGGTGATTCTGCGCTCTCTAAAGGGTTTATTTTGTTTTCTCAGCCTCCTTTTTACTTGCATGGTCAGCTCTTTGGACCTCCTATTGAGAGTTCACAGTGACAGCTGACAAATTCAAATTCCACACTTGGGATCAACTGCAGACCTTCTACCTGCTTAATAGTTAATGAAGGACCTGAAAAACCTCACACAGTTCCAGTGTGGTGCTGAGGTGTTACCCGCTGCTCTCGGGTGCCAATCCAGGTGGTTCAGTGTGCGGTGGGTGTGGCAATGTGCTATCAGTGCAGGCTCCCAACCTGAAAAAACCTAACCATAAGGTTGCAGAATACATAGAAATATCTCTGATTTTATCTTCAGTATACTCTTATATCATCCACCAGGTGGCAGCAGAATGCTGTCCTGAGAGTTATTCGGGTTTAACACTATAAAGTGGATCATTAGGTGTCACCCTGAGTTTGTCTCCGGCTTAACCATATTTGCACCAAAAATGGCTCAAGTCAGTAACTTCTGTGTTCCCATAAATTATTTTACTCAAGAATGGCCTCACCTTTATATAAATAAAGTTTGTTCTTCTATGACCCAGCAGCCATATCACATACACTTCAGAAGAAGTCCCCCACCTGAAGCTAAGCATGTTCAGCCACGGACCATCGATTAAAATCTTGGGTTGCTAATGGAAGAGGCGTTGGTGAGGTCAGCAAGTGGGGGCGCATATCCTGTGGTCTGAATGTGGATCCCAATGCCCCAGTGTGGTGACGGGGACACTATGCTGTTAAAATTGTCACCGCCCTTCCGGTGAGACATAAAATCAAGGTACTGACCCTCGGTGGGCATCCTTCATAAAGTGTAGGGGGTATCCCGATGTCCAGGCTAAACTGCCCACCATGGCGCAGTCATTCTGACCCCCTAATCATCCCCTGTCTCTAATTGGCTATCTCTCTCACCACTTAATCACCTAACATCTCATGTGTGGTGAGGGTACTGATGCAAAAATGGCTGCTGTTGCATCATCCGGGTGGATGTTGCACATTAGTGGTGACTGAAGTGGCTTCCCACTCAATATGTAAAGCACTTTGAGTAGAGAGAAAAGCGCTATATAAATGTAAAGAAGTATTATTAGAATTATTATTATGAAGACTCCTTAAACATACAACCTGATCTTATGTAAGATGCCCACCCTGAAGTCACAAGCCAGTCAAGGTGTGGACCATCAGCTTAGAAGCACGCAGGGTCACAGCAACCAATCACACAAAATCGTAGTGACTGTCACATCACAAATGAAGACATGAGTTCCAAAATCTGGTAATTACCCCTTTTGGTAAAATTTAGTGAACATGTGATTGTGACTTTTCATGCAGTTGGTCATGCGCCAAAAATATGTTTGAGCTTCAAAACCTGCTAATTGCAACAGTGTAGCGTTAAAGTTTTAGGGATTTAGTTTCAAAATCTGCTTACGGACCCAGATTTTCCTATTTATCTCCAAAATGTATCTTTTGTACTTAGCTGATTTTGGAACTGAACTCTTCAAATACAGTCATGGCCAAAAATTTTGAGAATGAACCAAGTGTTGGTTTTCACAAAGCTTGCTCCTTCAGTGTTTTCAGATCTTTGTGTCAGATGTTTCTCTGGTGTACTGAAGTAGAATTAGAAACATTTCAGAAGTTTCAAAGGCTTTTAGTGACAATTCCATGAAGTTGATCCAAAGAGTCAATATTTGTAGTGTTGGCCCTTCTTTCTTTGTCAAGACCTCTGTAATTCACCCTAGCAGGCTGTCCATCAACTTCTGGGCCCAATCCTGACTGATGGCTGCCCATTCTTGCATCATCAATGCTTGGAGTTTATCAGAATTTTAAGGTTTTTGTTTGTCCACCCACCTTTTTTTTTTTTTTAAATTTTTATTAATTTTTATTGTAATCATTCCATACAAATAGATCAATTTATAACCCAACAAAATTGAAGACAAATCAAACCCCACCCCTGAGAAGGAGAGCTTAGTCCACCCACCTCTTGAGGATTGACTACAAGTTCTCAATTGGGAGTTTCTTGGCCATAGACCTCAAATGTCGATTTTTTGTTCCCCGAGCCACTTTTGTCTTATGGCCCAGTGCTCCATCATGCATTGTTGGTCACCAAACTGTTCTTGGAGGGTTGGGAGAAGTTGCTCTCGCAGGGAATAAAACATTGAAATTTTGGTTCCCCATGGCCGGGAAACTCCCCAGACCTTAATCCCATTGAGAACTTGTGGTCAAGAGGCGGGTGGACAAACAAAAACTCCAATCATTGATGATGCAAGAATGGGCTGCTATCAGTTAGGATTTGACCCAGAAGTTGATGGACAGCATGCCAGGGCGAATTGCAGAGAAAGAAAGAAGGGCCAACACTGCAAATATTGACTCTTTGGATTAACTTCATGTCATTGTCAATAAAAGCTTTTGAAACTTCTGAAATGCTTGTAATTCTACTGCAGTACCACAGAAACATCTGACAAAAAGATCTAAAAACACTAAAGTAGCAAACTTTGTGAAAACCAACACTTGGATCATTCTCAAAACTTTTGGCCACGACTGTACTGGAAGGACCAGGAATGTGGACACCCCTTCCAAATGATTACGTTCAGGTGTTTCCTTGTTCACAGGTGCATCAAATCACGCACATGCAGTCTCCATTGACCAACATTGGGTCATACTGAAGGGCCCAGTGACTGTAAATGTGGCACTGTCATAGGAAGTCACCTTTGAGACAAGTCAACATGTCAAAACTCTACTACTATAGATCAGCCATGGTCACCTGTCAGTACTATTATAGTGAAGCAGAAGCATCGAGGAGTAACAACACCTCAGCCATGAAGTAGATGAAGCACGTAGAAATGTCCATTTGTCTGTGGCATCATTCACAATACTGCCTATGGAGGCAACATCAGCACAACAACATTGTGTCTGGAGCTTCATGAAATGGATTTCCATTGCCAAGCAGCTGCATCCAAATTTAAGATCACAATGAGCGATGGCAAGTGTTGTCTGGAGTGCTGTAAAGACCTCCGCCATTACACTCTGTACATGGCAGCTTCAAGGGTGCATTGCAGCCCTGGGCAGAGTTGATAGCGAGTGCCCAAAAATTAAATATCCAATTGAGAGTCACACACACACAAGCAATTAGGGAGCAGCTAAAGGACCCAACAAGCAGTGCGAAACTGCAAGGCAGGGGATGACGACAGTGTACTAACCACTCTCTCTTTATTTCAACAGGAAAGACGAGAAAACACCACCTTGAGTTTGTCTCCAAAACCTTGGCCAGGCGTCCAAGCCGCTTCCAGGTCCCTTCGTTTCCTCTGGTCCTTTCCTGATGATGTCACCTCTGTCCCAAGATCCTCAGCGCCTCCTTTCCCACTTTTTTTTTTTATTTTTCAAGGGAAGATAATGCACCCCCTAAGGAGGGGTCCACTCTAGGGATAGAAGATGAAAGTATGAATGGAAATTCAGGTAAGTGCCATGGAGTTGGAGATTCTAGTGTCAGAGCAGAAGATTCCTCCATAGGTTTCCCAGAAGATGGAGAGGAGAAATGGACCTAAGAAGATGAAGAGGATGGATCCATTAATGTACTGTAGGTTGAACCTAGTCGTTTCCTGTAGTACTCCCAACTGCTCCAGTCAGAAATACATCACGAAGTACGCCTGTTGGGATGTCCAATGAAGTTCATCTCCATCTTCTAACTCTGCATCCCCCTTGCCTAGAGCCTCCAAAGCTACCACATCCAGAAGGCCAATAGATGGATATTGTTCATACACTTCCAGGAGTTCAGGTAAGTTTTTACAGGATCCAGAAGTCCAGCATTCCCACTTCTGTTCAAACCTCATAAATATGCCCATGTTCACCCTACTGATTGTCTTTTATGTACTCCATGACTGACCATTTATCTCTGATAAGAAGTGCTTTACAGTATACGGGGACGGAATCCCCAACCCTTAAAATTTGTCTTTGTGTTTTCTTCACAATATATATATATATATTGTAGCAGTAGAGGCGTGGCGCCACCTCTAACACCCTCAGGTACCACTCCAGACACTGGATAAAAGTACAAGACTTTTTTATTTTGTCTTGACGTGCACAAAGCACCCTCCACTCCACACTCATATAATTACAATAATAAACTCTCTTCAAAACCAATCCTCCTCGCCCAGACACTTGCCACCCTACCTCCCAGCTCAGCTCAGCGTCTGGGCTTTCCCACAATCCTTTTATACACCCTGACCCGGAGGTGTTCCTGTCCAACAGTCCACAGTTCCTTATTCCTTCCGGGTCAAGGTAAACAGTCCTTTTCTTCACCCCGGGAGCACGTTGTTTCTTCCCGTCACGTGACCATGACGTACTCCCGGGTTATAGGTCACATGCGAGCCTACGAGCCCCCCTACAGTGACGCCTGGTGGCCCCCAAGGTATCCAGCAGGGCTGTGTATAAAAACTACATAGTCCATGAGGCCCTGCTGGAACTCGGGGGACGTTCACGCTGTTGGGAGAGCTCCTCCTGGAGGCCTGGGGGTGAGAGCCGGAATCGAAAGCCGGCAATCCTCCACAATATATATATATATAGAGTCACGCATAAGCACTTGTGGAGCAGCTTAAGGAACTGTTTTGCATTGAGACAAGTCCTGCAGGGGGACAACGGCAGCGTACTAACCTCTCTCTCTTTGCTTCTTCAGAAAGACCAAGACACCGCCACCGTAAAGATTGCCCAGACGACTTTAAGAGATGCACACTTCCGGGTCCCTTTCTTCCCTCTGCTTCCCGATTGATGACATCATACTCCCATACTCCACCACGATTCTCCCAGCATTCCACAATTTAATTTCCGGTCCTTCCCTATAAATTGTCCGTCCTCCCTCCCTTCAGTGTCTTTTGAGTTTTGTAAAAACAATTGACCAATTTTTTTTGTAGCAGTATACGGGGCTAAAACCCCAAAACTTTATGAGTGTTTCTGCTCTTATTATAATATATATATAGGGCGGCATGGTGGCGCCTTACAGTTAGGAGACCTGGGTTTGCTTCCCGGGTCCTCCCTGCATGGAGTTTGCATGTTGTCTGCGTGGGTTTCCTCCTGGCACTCCGGTTTCCTCCCACAGTCCAAAGACATGCAGGTTAGGTGGATTGGCGATCCTAAATTGTCCCTAGTGTGTGTGCTTAGTGTGTGGGTGTGCTGCAGTGGGCTGGCACCCTGCCCGTGGTTTGTTTCCTGCCTTGCGCCCTTGTGTTGGCTGGGATTGGCTCCAGCAGACCCCCGTGACCAGGGCCGGATTTATATGAAAAGAGGCCCTAGGCTATTCCACTTATGAGGCCCTTTCACCTTCCATTTATAAGTTTGTAAATTACATGAGAGATAATAAAATACATCATTACTGTGATATATATCAATATGTTAAATGAAACATGTTGTGATTGGTACTAACCTTTATAAAAAATGTGGCACGGATAATAAATAAAAAAAAGTCGAGAACACTTATTTGGACATTTATTCTCAATAGGTCTGTTTGTTTGTCTGTTCCAATCTACACCAATCTGCACTTTATTTATGCAAGAACAAACCAGAGCTTAGTAGCATAAGGCACGTCAATATTTGCCATAGCAATCAGTGAACGTATGAACTATACTTTGGTGCAATCTAGTATATACAAACGAACAGACCCAATGAGCCGACGCGTTGATCTTAACCAATACATTTTTATGTTTGTTTATTAGTCATATGCGTAGAATTTCTCCTTATTTTCGGTCCAGTGTTTTAGTGTTCACTGTTTTTAGAATAGTGTCATTTTAATTTTGCTAACAATTTGAATGTAGGCCCCTCTTGATCTTGAGGTCCTAGGCTGAAGCCTAGTTAGCCTATAGGAAAATCCGGCCCTGCCCGTGACCCTGTAGTTATGATATAGCGGGTTGGATAATGACTGACATATCACATATGCACACCAGACACACTATGCAAATTTCGTGATTATTTCACATTACTTAAATAGAGTTAACCCTTTGCAGTCGTATTTAATTTTCAACGTCACGCTACATTAGTCATAATTAATTATTGAAAAAACGCCAATAATTACAGCAGTTATTTTTTTCAAGCACGTAGGAATAACAGAGGCCACTTTTCTCGACAGGCGACTGTGCAAATCGGTCAGAAACTTGCAGGGCCACCAGCGGTGGCCTGACGACCTATAGCGCACTTTTTACTAAGGCCAGTTTTCTGGCCTAACGACCGCAAAGGGTTAATATGAGTTTTTAAAATATCAGGGGGGTGGCAGCACCCCAGCACCCTGCATTACAAACCGCCAATGCTCTCACCTTTACCCAATTTAAAGTCACCAATTAACTCAACACGACATTTTAACTGGACAACTCCGAGAAAAAGAAAAGCTTTCCAGTGACTGAGCTGGGATTTGACACCATTCTCTTGGAATTGTGAGGCATCGTCCCCCACCAATCCCCCCCCCCTCCCATGCACCCCCCCCCCCCCCCCGTTTGCCTAAGTGTGTAAATATTTATCATGTCATGTATGTCCGCATCGTATAATGAATGAATTCCAGAGTGATCCAATACACGTACGCCTGCTATGGCCGGAGTCAGGAATTCAGGCTGTTTCTAGCGTCCTTATGTTGGATAAATCAGGATGCGGTCTCTATGGAATAGCCATTTCCTTCAATAAAAGCGTCTGCAAAAGCACTTGGCAGGGAGAGAAAAAAAAAAAAAAACTGCCCAAGTCGCAGAGTGCCTGAAGACAATGCGTTGATTTGTTTTCATTTGGATCGGACGGAATCCAACCCAGTGAATTGCTTCCATTAATTTGACAGAAAAGGAAGTCGCATGGAGAATTTAGCAGCTATGGCTTGGCAAAGTCTGCGGCATCGTGAATAATTTGCAAGTGCATTTATATTTAAGTATATAAATTTATGTTTGAGTTTGCATTTATTTATTTTTTATTTCAACCTAGGATGGGTATTTTATTTCAACTCTGATAACTTCCTCTACCATTACTTAGAGGGGTTTGGTAGGACACTCGGCTCTCTGTTTCCGTGTGCCTTTGATCGAGCTCAGCAGGAGACATTGCCTAAAGTTCTTTTCTTTTTTTTTTTATGTTAACAATTTAGATAGTCATGCACTGCGTAGCTTTTCGTTAAGTGTAAAATTAGTAAGTGTGGCCTGTGGCACGACTAAATCCCAAACCCCCTGTAACTGTGGTGAGGCTAACAAGGACTCCATTGATTCTGTGGTAAATGACGGGGATGCGACTCAGCATTGCCACGAGCGTCTGGTGGCTTTACGGCTGACAGTAAAACGCGGAGAAAGCACGGCAGTCAGCACTTAGCGCTTTCTCCTTACGAACACAAAAATTAACTGAACAAAGAGAGTCAGCAGATTCAGAGCGCATTCGCTTTCTGCACACTTCATTTGACAGTGGATACGTTTGTCATGTTGCCCATCATCCTACACTCAGTAACCCACGATGACAAACGTGACAACACGTTTTCAGAAAGGCTTGCAAATTTTTTTTACAGTTCAAAGACTGAAGTCTCTCATTCATTGAAGCATCCAGACCCTTAATTCAACACTTTATAGAAGCCCCTTTGGCAGCAATTCCAGCTTTGAGTCTTCTTGGTTAAGTTTCTGCAAATGTGCACACCTGGATTTAAGAAGCTGATCACATTTTTCTTGGACGGGATGAGTCTGTAAGCTATCATCTTCACGTCTTTCCACTTATGTCCTATGGGGTTGAAGTTTGGGCCACTCAAGGACACTAAGACTTGTGCTGAATCCACTCCAGCGTTGTCTCGGCTGTGTGTTGTATGCTGTGGGCGATGTCACTGCAGGCGTACCACCAAGTCTGGCAGAATCCATCCCTCTCTGATCTCTGCAGACTCCGCACTGGAGATGCACAAGGTGTTCAGAATGCCCAACTCCTCCTCCTCTTCCTCCTCCTCTTTCTCGCTAGGAGCTCTAACTGTGACATGGTGCAGTCTAAACACCGGACGCATCAGTGGTTCGCTCAGTTCAAACTCCTCAACCTGCACAGACGTGACTTCTGTGACAGTGAGATGTGACAACGGGAACTAGAAGGATGTATCCTGGCTCCTACCCGGCTCACCAAAATCTACAACGGACACAGGGACGCTAAGGCTCACACCGTCTGAAGACAAGGATTTATTTATTTTATGGTGGGGACCCCAGGAACACACTTAGCCTTGACCTGGCACACACACTCACACTAACAGAAGACATGGTTAGTGACACAATGAATAGATACAGTTAGGTCCATAAGTATTTGGACAGTGACTCAGTTTTCATAATTTTGGCTCTGTGTGCCTCCACAGTGGATTTGAGATGAAGAAATCATTACATGATTGAAGTGTAGGCCTTCAGAATTAATTCAAAGGCTTTAACAGAAATATCACATGAGCCATTTAGGAATGACAGCCATTTTTATACATGGTGCCCACATTTAAAGCGGCTCAAAAGCCATGCGGAAGAAGGAGGAGGAGGAGGAGGAGGAGGAGGGGGAGGAGAGAATGTGCTGATTACAGTGCATTG